>NC_036257.1:17032495-17064609 GCF_002742605.1 Olea europaea var. sylvestris | reverse complement strand
GCCCCCCCCCCCCCCCCCCCCCCCCCCCAACCCATATATTAGGCAGTTACCTGGATCAGCCCTAGCCAACTCGAATTCTTGGATCCGCCATTTAATTATGCATCTTCCACTTTGTTTGAATTCAGTGCTGTTTTTCTTGATGATGACATGAAACTTTTGATCTTGATGTGATTCCTATCGAATTTCAGGAAGCAATGATGAAAGATACGTTAGAGCGTGCAAGAGAACCAAACCTCAATTTGAAAGGTTATCTCCATAATGCTTATATCCATCCAGTTTTCGAAAACGAGGATGATGAGGATGACATAAGTTTTGAAAAGTCTGAGCAGGAGAGCGTTCTTGTACCTACCAAGCGTCAATCTCGAAGAAATACACCTGTGCCCAACAAAATTAGCGGTGGCTCCTCACCTTCGCTACCGAACGTTGTTTAAGAAAACCCACAGTCTTGATGTTCACGAAAATAATATTTCAATTTAAAACTCCGCAAGTGTACAGTTTGCAACAAGTAATAAAGTGGAAAATTGAGTCCGAATGTCGTCCCACAGAGATTGAGCAGTTTAATTTTACTTATCTCGACCTTAACCAAAACCAAATTGTCAAACTTGATTTGTTATAACTAAATTTCACCCTACTTAGTCTAAATATGCAAATATGTATTGATTTGAATGAACTAAAATGCAAAGTGTGTTTTTTCATTTTTAACCTTAGTTTCACAATTTGACAAGAAGTTGAATTTTTTAATAATCACTCCTCCTAAATCTATCCAACAATATCTCTTCAGTAAAGTTGAATCTGCTCTCATGTACCACTGGCCTGTATCTATATGACGGGTACAAATATACAAAAATGCATGTAATTTTGTGAGCACTTGAAGATTCACGCAGAGCATGGTAGTATATCTCTATCCACTATCAGACTCTATGATGATTTATATTTTGTCGAACCTATTCCCCTTCTCTCGAATACAAGAAATATATCACCGAACTCATACAATTACGGGTTCAATAATTATGGAAGAACTTAAATGTATATAAATCATTCAAAATATTTAATACGTATTTTAATGTAAAAAACATAGAAAAAGGAATAAAAAAACTCACATTACAAGGTTCATCGATCTCCTACTACAAGAATTTCTAGTCTAGCATGGAGAAAATTACAAAGTACATAATAACTTGAAGAAATAACATCACCGGGTTAACTAATTGCGTGAAATCCCGTTGGTCTTTGTATTTTTTTTTGTTGTTGTGACTCCAAATTCTCTCCAATATGTATTTTTCTCCTTCCCAGTGCGTTCTTTTCCTTTAGGGACAACCCTAGGGTTATAAAATACCTTCGAAGATTTGTTTCCATTAGAATTTCAGTCAAAATAGGAAACCTGTAATTTTTCGCCGCGATTGGCCTGGATAGTCGCCCAGTTCAAAGTTTTTTTCTCGGCAATTATTTTTTAACGTTGGGCAGTCGTCTAGTCTAGACAACTGGGCTATCGTTTAGTTATAAAAACTCCCGATTGTTGCATTTTAGCCTGGGAATTCGATTCTTGATTCTTTCAAGTCATTTCTCTTGCATTTTCAATCATTTGACTTTTAATTGTATCCACTTGAACTCGCAACACCTTTAATCTTCATTTTGTGGTTCGAAACAATCATTGAAATGTTGCAATTTAGTTCTCATACTTTGGATTCCCCTTTTTTCTTTTCTTTTATTTAGAATTTCGCTATATCCATTAATATAGTCCTACAAAACAAAAATTATATAGAATTAAGCCATAATCCAAATGCTTTGATCAACAATTAGTTATGTTTTGTGGACCGAATAAGTGTGAAAATGCACTTATCAAACTCCCAAAACTTGAACTATTGTTTGTCCTCAAACAAGATAGTGACTTAACTCTACATAAAACATGACTTGACAGCATGCGTGTCTCAAAATTGGAATTCAATAATCAGCATAAGAAACACAACAGTGCAAAAATAAAATCAACCTTCACTTGTTAATGTATAACTCGAAGCGTGAGTGAGCTTATGTCAATATGTCAAGCTCATGATTGGTTTACTCCTAACCCATAGTGGTAAAATATATCCTCTCTTCGCTCGAGAGATACATACATCCCTTGAGAGATACACACCCCCCAAACTTATTCTTTTCACTCAATTATCCCTGGGTATGTTCTAAAGTTAAGAGTTTAAATAACTGCAGTCCTTTCTTTCTCTTAGCTTGGATATATTTTACTCTTACAAGTTCACATGGCAACAAGTATAGGCTATCCTAATTTGATTGCTTCAACCCTTAAAACCAAACTAAGCTACTTGCATTGCATCGAATGTGTAGTTTCATCAACCAAATGTCCAAGGGCTTTCCTCATGTTATTGTGTCTTTTATTCACTTATTTTATGTTTTTTTTTATTGTCATCTTCTCATTTGCTTTTTATATATCTCTTGTAGCGAGTTTTAAGCTGATAGTGATGACTCTCAAACCAGTTGACTTTAGAATACCAGATTTTAAACCCTTACTGGCTTATTCACTCGAGTTATAAAGGCTCGATAAGATGATTTTTTATTAACTTCTCCCTTTCTTGCTTTCTATATGACCCCTGCAGCGAGTTTTGAGCCGATGATTCCAAATCAGTTGGTTTAGGGCACTAAGTTTTAAAATACCTTTATAGGCTTACTTGTTCGAGTCATAAAGTCTTGGAAAAAAGTGTCATGTTCACACAAGTTAATTTTATGCCCTTTTTTGTTGTTCAAGACATTTAGTCTCCAAAATCAACCCCAACTTAAGAATTTCACCTAATCTCCATCTTACTAGTCTAGGAAATTTACATAATAAAAATTCACGCACGAAGCCCCCACTTATCTCAATGTTCCCATATAGTTGCTCTACCATCTTCAAACTATCCTAAAGTAGTTTACTGGTTAACTCAATAGAGATTTTTCTGATTTATCCTAATTTATTCAAGAATCCAATCAATAACCTAACTTGTAAAACATGAGTGTGTGTAAGGATTATCGAGTAATACATCACAAATACAGGTTAATTAAATTCTGTACCATATTCACAATTCCTAATTTATATTATTCCAATAGTCACATCATAGCCGACAAGGCTATCAAGCCCACAAAAGCACAATAAGAATGAATAAAACATGCAATTTTTTTTATAACACTCAACAAGCACACGAAATGCAAAAGATTAAACAAACGTATTAATGAAATATGAACAATGCACGAAGAATGGATGCCACAATTTTCCCTCCCTCAAATTTATACATAACATTGCCCTCATTGTTGAAATAAAGTAGAAGTTCAAATAAGTATAATTGAAGGACAAAATAATTTGAAAGCACAAGAAATGGGATAACTAGTACTCTCCTGATCAGTATAGAGGTAGTGAAAAATTGGGACCGGCAATGCCGTATGTGGAGCCGGCCTTCTCCTTTCTTGTTGAGGTCTTCTTGGTGGCATCATGCAAAAGCGCAAAGTATGTATATTATATCTCATGGTGATAATTGATGAACTTGGGTGAATGAAGGAGATCATGTGACGCACCATTCCTCCAAACTTGTTTCATAAACTTAGTTTCATAAAAAGTTACAACTTAATACTATTTCAACGTCTTTGACTCGTGCACAATGCATTGGGACTCACTGGATATACACGGGTGAACGATGACCTAAAACTATAAACAATGCTGAAAATTTGAAAAACCCCTAGACTAATGCAAAATGAAATAAATAAAGGGTAAAACATTGGATTGCCTCCCAACCAGCGTTATTTTATAGTCGATATCTTGACTTTTGGCATGTGTTTTATGACACTTTAAATATGGCTTGGGAGGTCCTGTTTAGCTTGCTCAATTCGACTTTGTTCCATATTGCAAGTTTTCTCCAAATTTTGACCTTGTCCTTCTCCAAGTAGTGTGACTTTCCGCCATCGCCCGTTTCGAACTAGACAATGTACACCTCAATTTCTTCATGAGCTTCAACCATAAATCCAATTTTTGAGCAAACGATGAAGTTGAGGAATTGCATGCTTATTTTTCTCTTCTTTGAATGCTACTAACTCTTTTTGGTCCATTGTGATTAACTTTTTGGTCTTTTCATTCTCCTTTTCGTTATTTGAAGTTTTATCGAGTTCAACGTCCATATTCGAAACTTGTGGCAAAGAAACAATGACATGCTCATGAAAAGTCTCCTCCTCTTTCTGTATTTGTTGGAAGACCGGTAGATGTGGTTCCCTTTAGGGACGGCCCTAGGGTTGTAAAAATACCTCCAAAAATTTGTTTCCAACAAAATTTCAATCAGAATAGGAAACCAGAAATTTTTCATCGCGATTGGCCTGGGCAGCTGTCCAAGCAAAACCTAGGTTGTCGCTCAGTTACAAAAACTCTCAAATGTTGTATTTTAGCCTTCGAATTCGATTCTTGATTTTTTCAAGTCCTTTCTCTTGCATTTTCAACCCTTTGACTTTTAATTGCGTCCAATTGAACCGCAACACCTTTAGTCTTCATTTTGTGGTTCGAATCAATTATTGAAATGTTGCAATCTAGTCATACTTTGAATTATCTCTTTTTTTCTTTTCTTTTCTCTTGGATTCCATCACATCCATCAATATAATCGTACAAAACAAAATTATATAGAATTAAGCCATAATCCAAATGTTTTGATCAACACTTAGTCATATTTTGTGGACTGAATAAGTGTGCAAAACGCACTTATCACTTGATCTTTGTTCATACATGATACTTTTTATGTCGTTTTTTTTTTCTTTTTTTCTTTCAGGATAAGGGGGATTGAGAGGAAGATGTTCCCAAG
Source organism: Olea europaea var. sylvestris (assembly GCF_002742605.1). NCBI lineage: Eukaryota > Viridiplantae > Streptophyta > Magnoliopsida > Lamiales > Oleaceae > Olea > Olea europaea. Next base: position 17,059,795 of record NC_036257.1, on the reverse strand, counting down.
CTTTAAATGGGCTACAGTGATGATACATATTTTTGGAATGTCCCATGGTTCTTGACCTTACATTAAGGTAGTTTATTTCTTGTTTTTGAATCCAGTTCTGCCTATGCTGTTGCAGGATATTTGATGGAAGGCAAATACTTATACCAATTGAGTAAGTTGATACAATTTACTTAAAGTGCCGTTGATACAAGTAGTCGATCTAAATTTATTTGTATACATGTTTAGATTTTTGTTTTTTTTTAATGACTATTTTTATATATTCGATCTTAAATTCATAGAGAAAAATCTAGTTGTTAGTACAAGCTAGCTAAATTATCAGCATTCAAAATAATTGGGGAATAATTAAAGTATTAAACATGTAATTTGATATTCATTGAATTTACAAAAAATAAAAATAAAAATAAATAAATAAATAGAAAAAAAAAGGAGAGAGAAAAAAGGTAGCACTATATTTCCTACTAAAATTGAACCCAGCTGAAAAGAAATATGTGATTGTTTGATAGTGCTTCTAAGTACTTATAAATTGTAGATTTCTATGAAATGTGTGGATAATAAGTAGGTAGGAAGTTGTGAGTTTTACAAAACCTTTTTTGAAATATATTTGAATTTAATTTAAGTAATGGTAACCTGGACGTGCACTTGTTTAGAGAATTTGGTTCAACCAATCTAAGAATCAAGGACTTGAGAGTTTTACTACAATACTCATTAAAGAAAATTACTTCTCAAGCAATTTAAAAACTTGATTGGCTAATAAAAATAAAATACGCGAGCAATTTAAGAACTTGGTGATTATTTTTATTCATTATGGTGTATAACCTAATGTTCTTTGAAAAATTCGACTTGTTTAGGTGAACATTTTCACCCACACAGTAGAAGTAGCTTCGAGCGATGAGAATTGTACATGAATGCCTTCGATTAACTGAAGAGTTCAGGATACTACTGAAGAACTTAGAGGTATTCTCGTCTCAATCATTACAAGAGCACGTTTAGCTAAGCTTAAAAAAAATAAATATAGAAGTTACTTAAACATGCTTGAGTAGCTTAGGGTGCGTTTGGTTTGCGTTTACTTTTTCTGTTTTCAATTTTGAATTCACTGTTATGAAGGACTATTTTGAATTACAGAAAACGTGTTTGATTTGTTATTTCGAAAAATGGTTTCTCAAAACAAAAATGCGTTTGGTTTAATATTTTTAGAAATTGTTTTATGACATTTATTAAATTAATTTGATTATTTAGTAAAGCATAATAAATTTATGCTAATATATTATCAGATAATATATATTTTAAATTTGATAAATTTACTATTTTTTCTTGCTAGAAAAATAAAATAATAAATAATAAATTTTTAGAAATTGTTTTATGACATTTATTTAATTAATTTGATTATTTAGTGAAACATAATAATTTTATGCTAATATATTACCAGATAATATATATTTTAAATTTGGTGAATTTATTATTTTAAAAGTATTGCTGAACATTCCCTGGGTAAAAACAAAAAAAGAAAAAAAAAAAGAAAAAGAAAACGACGTGTTTTGAGCGTTTTCCACGTTTTGAGTTTTTTAATTGAACACACTCAAAATGGAAAAAAATCATTTTGAGTTTTCAGTTATAAATTTTTCATTGTCTTGGAAAATGCATTTTCAGAAATGAGTGATCAAACACGTTTTGGACATTTTCGGAAACTAAAAACAAAACGGTTGGAAAAACGGCAAATCAAACGTGCTCTTATCTTTTCGAGTTAAAAATATTTGAAGTTACTTAATTTCCTACCTTGACTGATAAAAAATATTTAGTTTATAACTTTTTAAGCTTAATAGTCAAACATGCTCTAAAGATGTGTGTAATAGATTGATTTACAATCTATTAATTTGCTCATAACCGGTCAAGAAGATGATCCTTCACGCTGCTGTCAATGATTTTGAAAAGATAACAGCCTTTGAAAACTATTTGCTCTGGAATGTGGAACACTGATAATGAGTCATTCTTGGTTGATATATACAATTTTGCCCAACAAATAACCATGTTTGACGTTGCTATCCTTTGGACTTTTTTTTTGGTAATTTTCAGCAAAGGAATAAGTCTTGTAATTGTTTTGCCTTGGTTAATACAAATAATTGTAGGCATTGTTGTTATAGCCCATTTTCTTAGATTGCTGCTTGAAGGAGGTTGTAAATCAGACTAGAATAACAACAGTATCAATCAAAACAAAATCTTTTAATTTTTAAAAGTTTTGAGATTTAACTCCCGTTTGGTAGCAATTTTTTACCTTAAAAAAATCAATTTTTTGATCGTTATTTCACTATTTCATTTGTTATCTTTGACTTCTACACTCATAGGCGGGATTTACTTTTCTTTCTAACGGTCAAAATATTAATTCTCATAACCACTATCGAATAGACCTGTAGTGACTATCTGTAAAATAATATCAAATGTATAATGACGAGGTTCATGGCTTCAAGTGTTCCTAAGAGTTATTCTTGGGTGACAACCCCTTTAGCCTGTTCCTAATCCTAAAGTTGGAGACAGCACATCATGGTGGGTGGATTCTAGAATTTAGGATCCAGGGTGGAAATTTATTAAGCCAACAAAAATCCAAAAATAATCCATTAATTTGCCAACCTCGTAACAACAATTCAATAATTTGTCCACAAGGCAAAAACAGGTTGTGAGAGGGGTTACTGGGAGAGAAGCAGATTGGGCTTTGGAGTCTTTTTTTTTTTTTTTTTTTTTTTTTTTTTTTTTTTTTTTTTTTTTTTTTTTTTTCTCTACCTAAAATATTAGAGCTTTTCCCGTAGAAAATCCAATTCTTTTTGTGATCAATAAGCTAAAAAGCAATAAATTGAAAACTCGGTCCGTGCTTAGATTCGCCTCGAGGTTTAAGTAAGGATATAGAACCCGATGTTGAATATCAACTTTAAACCATCATTTAGATTTGCTATCTTTCGTCGGCGATCTATGTTGTTTTCGCAGCGTGTATTAGCAATGAACTTTTATTGTTTATTATTTTGTAGGTTAGTATTAACTCCATTTACTTTGAATTAGGCATGTTTGATTCCCATTAATTTAATTTATGGCTTGTTAAATGATCATTTTCAATCACACATTCATACAATAAAATATTCTATACGTAAATTTAAAATTTTTTCATACTTTTTAATCATGCATTGTTCGAAAATGCTATTCAAAACTCCTTTTCCCTGATTAGTGGGAATCAAAGAGGCTCTAAATTCAAAACTTTTGGCGCCCCCATGTCATGTGGCCCTAGTAACCAAGCAGGTCCAAACATTAGCACTATTTGATCATGATATATTTATATAAGGCTTGTTTAGGAGTGATTTTTTCTTCAAAAAAATTAATTTTTTGATCGTTATTTCACTATTTCAGCCATTATATTTGACTTATTCTCTCATATGTGAATCACACTTTTCTCCTAACGATCAAAAAATTAATTCTCAAAATCAGTCCCAAACAGGCTCATAACTTCCATTTGGCAGAGATAAAAATCAGATTTTTAATCAATTTTGATCAAAATTGATTAAAGTATGTGACTGAAAAATCGTGGATTCGATGAAATATGTGGTTAAAATTAATTATTTAGTTTTAACTTAAATTAAAATATGATATCTTTCAAATAATATCATAATCAAATGTGAGTCATATTTCGCAACTAGCAAAATATCAACTTTGCCATTGGAACTCTAAATAGAATGTCCTAAAAGGAATTGAATTTAATAATTGCAGCGAAATTTATAATGGAAGATTACTATTCACGTCAAATTTGACCTTAATTATTAATCTTCTTCTTCTAGTGAAAGGAGGGATTAGGTTGAAAACATATACTCATAATCCATTAAAGTCACTGAATATAAACCCTAATTTATTAATTGCTGTTAGCATCAACGATTTGCAATCATTTTCTAATAATTCGCAGTTAAGGTACAAAAACTTTCTCTAATTTTCCCTTTTTCATTTGTTCTCTGGTTTCAGTACAAAACAATTCTTTGATTTTCTCTTATGGGAATAAGAACAAGAGAAGGAATAACAAATAATCCCTAAATCTTATTATAAAAATTCCAGTCACTGTAATGGCGAGAAAGATAGAACTTTGAAACCTACACACAAATTGAAACGACATCGTGGCATCTTTGTTCTTTTCATATGCGCCAAAACTGAGCACAGTGATAAACCACCGCCAGAAACTTCTGTTTCAATTCAACATTCCTATATCTATTTTAAATTGTGGAAATTTCATATAATTCTCTCAATGTACATGTAATCGCTCTCTCTCTAAAATTTACCACTTACACAATGTGCGCGCGCTTTTTTTTTTTTTGCTTAATTTTGATTTATTGAATTGCAGAAGAAAAGGAAGAGGAAGGGGGAGGATTGGTAAACAGTGTATAATTAATTTATTATAAGAACTGATGATGAAGAAGGCACAGGCATCAATGTTTCCGGTGAAGCCGATGCGCCGCGTGCTCTGGTTGGTGTGGAAGATGGTGATTTTGACGTCTATCGTTCTTTGTCTATGGGCTTTCTTCAGACTGCAGAAGTACTCGGAATCCCCGGTTTCTCCTTATTCAACGTTGCCTCGGAAATCTCGAGTATTCCTTGATCAGTTCGAAGGTAATCCCAAAATCGCGTTTCTATACCTCGCTCGGAGAGACTTGCCTCTCGATTTCCTTTGGGGAAGCTTTTTCGAGGTGAGTTCTATTTTTTTGTGGAAATGAAAAATACAGTTACTGAAAATTTTCATTTGTAGCTTCTTTATGTTCTAATACTTTAAATTATTTTTTTTTAATTTCATTTTTATTGTGTTTGACCTGTTTGAATTTTCCACTGGGATAATTAAATTTGGATAGAACATCAAGATTTTGTGCATTTTCTTTGTTGTCAAAAAAGTTTTGTGAGAGTCAACTTTTATTAGATTTCAGAATAAAGAATCCTAGATTAGGTTACTTTTGGGTTCTCCCCTTGTTTTTCCTGTGATGTTTTTCCTGCTTGCAGAATGCAGACGAGGCAAAATTTTCAATATACATACATTCAGAGCCTGGTTTTGCTTTTGATGAATCAACAACGAGATCTAGTTTCTTCTACAATCGACAATTGAAAAATGGCATTAAGGTAACTCCATTTATCTACCAATTGTTTGTTTGCCGAGTAGTGTATTTGGAAAAAATAACAGAAATAGACAAACACTTTGAGAAGTTGAGCGAATCCAAGTTTACGCACCACTTTTCTCTTAAATTTCAACTTTAGTTAAAGCTGTTTACCAGTTTCGTATTTGTTCAGGCTAAGCATGAGAGGATGGGCCGGAAGCAATTTCTCAAAATTTACTTCTCGGTACTTGTCGTAAAAGAAATAGAGTCTAAAATAGGGGAGTGATTAGGAATGGCTAAAACCCAGTTGACCCGAGACCTGCATGGCCATGACTCAAACAGAGCAGGAGCAGGAGTTCCTCGCATTGAGTTGGCAGGGCGGGACAGGTGTCGGCTGCCCCACCCGTTAGTATCATTTTTAAAATTTCATATTTTAAAGACAAATATCTATTAAACAGGGTAGTAAATAGGGTAAATGAGTGCCCTGACTTGTCCTAAGCGGAGCACAGGGCAAAAAATTGCCCGTGAGGCAGGGCACGGAATGGATGCCCCCCTCCCCGCCCCTCTCGCCATCCCTTGGAGCGATGTTCGTTTTAATGTTTTCTGGTTGACGTAGATCCAAATAGGTTGAAGACCATTTCCCCCTCTCACGCACAATTTTACATTCATGGAAAATTTTGGGACAAGCTTGTTCAGTTGTTTGACATAGTAGTATTTTACTTTTTCTGGTAAGCAAGGTTTTCTTTTTCTAATCAGTATAATAGATCGGTAATAGGGATATTGGTGTAGGTAGTTTGGGGAGAAGCAAGTATGATTGAAGCGGAGAGGTTGTTACTTGATGCGGCTCTTGAGGATCCAGCAAATCAGAGATTTGTTCTCTTATCAGACAGGTTCGTCATCATTACTGTTAGACAACTAAAAGTGGTTCTTCATGTATTTGAGTGTCTGAATTATAACTTTAGTTGGCTTCAACTTGTGAAAAAATTGACCTATGACCACCCAAAGGTTAGACATTCATGCATGAAGTATCACTAAGATAAGTGAAATTTTGGGTGGAGTTCCAGTTGCTCTTGAAACAGTATTTGCCATGCTCTAGTCTAAGTGAACACACTGGTGCCCATGAAAACATAGAAGTGAATGGTAGGAGATCTAGTTTGTTCACCTGCACTTGTGCAGGGATCTTACCACAGGGCAAGAATAGAGAGGCATTGCTAAAAATGCAGAAACTTACAGGTGAAATTAATACAATTGATAATTATTGAATAACTGGCACAAACTTGGTGGTAATATGCTTGAACTCAAGACAATTTTTATTCACTTTGATTTTTATCGCAGATCCAAATTTTTCTTTAGTATAGTTAAAAGCCAATCTATACTGTAAATTTCACGTGACCCCTTATCTTCATCTTTTCGGTGATTCAGATTTTTCAGATTAATCCTGATTCTTGGGTTTAATTTCCTTATACCACATAAGCCCTAGTGTCTCATTAGGCCACATACTTTGTTTTTCCAAAGTTCTCCCCTATCATGTACATCAGTTTGTGCTATCATCATATTTTAACGCTTTTGCAGCTTTCACTTGCATATTTTCTAACTTTTTATGTTTTAATTCTCCAGCTGTGTCCCTTTGTACAACTTCAGCTATATTTACAACTATCTCATGGCTTCTCCAAAGAGTTTTGTGGACAGGTAGATACATGAATATTCTTCTATGTGGCCTAGTTGGACTCTATATATGATGGCAGTGAATTATAAAGGCCTAGTTCTTGATCATTTTTGTATTATTTGTCTTATGTGGACGCAAAATTAAACATGTGCCAAAGATTTATACACTTTCTTTGTGTTCTAGTTTTCTTGATAAAAAAAATGAGCGATACAATCCAAAGATGTCACCAGTTATACCACAGGGCAAATGGCGGAAAGGATCGCAGGTAATTTCCCTTTTCCCATTTTAATTCCTCTCGTGTTAAAGTAAGTCAATGATTGATATTTGATACCATCCTAGGGAATTGAAATAAACTCACTGATGACTCAGTCCCAATACCGTTTTGGAATAACGCTCCAATCTCTCTTTCCATCTCCACACCTATAGACACAGGTGTGTGCACACACACTGACGCTCACCAACTCGTACTTGTGCCAATCACACTTTGTGTCAATTGGAAGATGAATTTTTGTGTTGGTCAAAATGATAAAACACTTCCACCAAAATCAGCATCTATCAAAATGCACTTCCAGAGAAATTAGCGGCTGATTATGGATGGGTTACTCACTTTGCTACACTCAGATGAATGCCTAAAAACTTTAATTCTTTTGTTTTGGCGGTTTTGGGTGGGTCCCAGATGTATCTGACAAATGCTGGATTTCATTTTTCTTCTTATTTCCCCTGCTATGCACAAATCTAACAAAATTGGTTACAAATGCTGGATTTTTTTCTTATTTCCCATGCTATGCAGAAATCTAACGAGTTGATTATTTCAGTGGATCGCCTTAATCCGTAGCCATGCTGAAGTCATTGTAGATGATGAAGTTGTCTTTCCTGTTTTCAAAAAGTTTTGCAAGGTATATAATGGGCCACAATCCACATGATGTTTTTCTCTGTTGGATATTCTTCATGCTAGATCGGCAGTTGCTGTTGTGTAACACTGTTACCAACTATGATTTTAGATTTTATTTTGACCATATTCGGTTGCAAAAACTTCAGATGTTGAACACTTTTTTATTAATGTCACATCCACCTAATTATCTATGCTACAGAATTAATGCTCTTCTTAACAAAAGAAGTTTAGCAACAATTGCGAACATAGGTCAGCTCTAATGGGATATAATTTTAAGATTATTTATTGATACTCTTTATTCTATGGAAACTCAAAATTTTACTTCTTTGCAGAGACGACCGCCTGTGGATGTTAGTTACGGAAAGCATAATCTTGTAAGTTACCTTGCTCCCTGTTCTAAAATGGACATGAATGAAGACCACCTGGATTTCCTAATTTTTGTCATGTTTATTTTCTCCATCTCTGTGATTCATAAATATGATCTTTCTTATTTTTATTCCTGTACCAATAACCAGTCATATCTGATATGCTGATTACATTCCACTATTGGTTGCAGAAACTTCAGAAACAACACAATTGTATCCCGGATGAACATTATGTGCAGACCTTACTTGCAGTGCGTAAATATTTGTTCTGATGGGGCACAATCCAAGGGCAGATATAGGGGGCTGGGCTGTACCCCAGTCACTTCCCCAGCTCACTTAATGGTTTTTAGGGCAATTTTTTTTAAAGTAAATATGTGTGTGTAAATTTATTTTATTTTATTTTTTTGTTACATGTTAGTTCGGTTTGTTACGTATTAGTCTGGTTTGTAATCCAATTGATCTGTCCCTAACACAATCAAAATTGCAAAAAAGTTGTAAAAAAAATAAAATAAAAAACATTTGATATGCAGACATGCTTTAGAATGGTTTAAGAGGATGCTTGAAAAATAAAAACTAAATGTCTGAAAAAATGTCACCGATATATATGGATAACCAAAAAATTTCCATCCATATATATATAGCAGACCTTACTTGCAGTGCGTAAATATTTGTTCTGACATATATATATATATATATAATATAATTAACATATTTCTTTTTGTCTTGCCACCCTGTTTTTCTTGGGTGGGTTGCTTTGTGATGTCCCTACGTTATTACTTAGGAACTAATTATTACATGGCTTTCCCATATTTAATGGTTTGGCAATTATGCTTTCTTTCGTCTTCTGGGTAGATGAATAATCTTGAAGCTCAACTTGAACGAAGAACAGTGACATACACTGTATGGAACCTATCGGCGACAAAAATGGACAATAAAGGCTGGCATCCTATCACATTTAGCTATGCAGATGCTGGGACTCAACATATAAAGAGGATAAAGGTTAGCAGATTGCATCTCTCTCTCTCTCTCTCTTTTCAGTGGACAATAATGTCTGATTGTCTGCAATGGAGATAGACCATAACAATGACAATATGAGCACGTTGTTATTAGAGCATGTTTGACTCGGCTTAAGATGTCTACTTAAAGGTTTTTAAATAATAATTTTTTATTGGTCAAAGTTGAAAATAAGTTGTTATTTTGACAATAAGATAAGAGTTGCTTTCAAAATGACTCTTTTTTTTTACATAACAAACTGGATCTCATTAATCTTAAGATCATATCAGAATCGATCACAAAATTTTCTTGTTCTGAAGTTAATACCAGTTGCCTAATTTCATACATCAGATTCTCGAAATTGAAACTAGGGAAAATTGCAGCAGACTTCCCTAACATTTTCATTTTTTGTAGACATTACCAAAGCTTTTATTTTGTGCCATTGGAGGCTCCTAACCTTTCATAAATATGCATTTGAGATTCATCTGAATGGAAATCGTCAAAAAAGACTGTTAGTTGATCGGGAAAATTGAGTAATCAATATCGAATAAAATCGTCCAAAACACCGTCCAAAAAAATATCAACATCCAATAAAATCATTGCGGTAGCAAATTATTCAAGGAATTTTTTCGGTCAATTGACGGTGTTTTGTATGGTTTCCATCCAGATGGATCTCATGTACATATTTATAAAAGATTAGGGACATTTACTGGCATAAAATGAAGGTTATGATAAAGTTTGCAAAAAATGAAAAGATGAGGAACCGCTGTTGCAATTATCCCCTGAAACTATATCCTCATATTGAGGATGTGAACTCTGGGGCGAGAAAAATGTCGTTATTGTGCCATGCATTTCAATAAAAATCCAACCTGGAGTTTTCCTCGGACCAAGTGATTCATTTGGAGCCAAGCTTTTCCCACCCCAACCCATCTGGCCATTGAAGTAAAGCTGTGAGCCAGTTGCACGTACTTACCAGCATCTTCCGGCTTTAAACCAGAAATTTCCTTGGCAATTATCTCCCTAAGCTCTGGCTTACCAATTTTTCAACAGGCATCAGGCAGGATACCTAGAACATTCTCCATGGGTTCCGGGCAGTGGCGGATGCAGAAATTTCGAATTAGTGGGGCACAATCCAAGGGCAGATATAGGGGGCTGGGCTGTACCCCAGTCACTTCCCCAGCTCACTTAATGGTTTTTAGGGCAATTTTTTTTAAAGTAAATATGTGTGTGTAAATTTATTTTATTTTATTTTTTTGTTACATGTTAGTTCGGTTTGTTACGTATTAGTCTGGTTTGTAGTCTAATCGATCCGTCCCTAGCACAATCAAAATTGCAAAAAAATTGTAAAAAAAATAAAAAAAAAAAACATTAGATATGCAAACATGCTATAGAATAGTTTAATAGGATGCTTGAAAAATAAAAACAAAATGTCTAAAAAAATGTCACCGATATATATGGATAACCAAAACATTTCCATCTGATTACTCTAGATCATCATTGTTGAATTTAGAAATGAAAAATAAAATTTTATGAAATGAAATGAACCACTATCTAATATTTTATTATTTTATTCACTCAAAGACCAAATGAAAATTTCTCATTCCAAACACACTGTGGCATCCGTGACTTTCTAGTCTCCCCACACCACTCTCACACACACTCTCTCTCATCCATCTTCCTTCATGGCTTCACCCTCTCTTTCCACTCAGTTTCTCTCACTTTCTTTGCACGTGATAGATATACAATATACACAACTAAACACATTTATAGTAGGCTATATCGGTGGAATAACGTTAATCAACATCAACATTAGAAAGAAGAAGAAGAAGAAGAAGAAGAAGAAGAAGAAGAAGAAGAAGAAAGCCAAAATCGAATAGAATGGGTCTTGAATTTCCAAGGGAAGGGAACTACGGATGGGTTTTGGTTTTTCAATATGGACACCGACACTGTGAGCCTTCTTCTGTGTTCTGCTGCAAAGGGCAAAAACGGCTAAAGGCAAAAAAAATAAATAATAATAAATAAAAAATAAAAAAATAAAAATCAATTTTTGGAAGTTGTTGGGTCACATGACCCACCAGGACCCACTGTGGGTCCGCCCTTGGTTCCGGGAACATCCTCTTGTACTAGTAAAATGCACCTTCTACCCTTCTAGACCTCTGCTGCCATTCTTTGCCTTAAACATGTGGCAATGTAGTTAAGCACCTTGTCTGATAGAACCCAATTGTCCAGAGACTGCGAGAACACAAGCCATAGCTGCAATTGATGGCATAACTTGCGAAACCATCATCCTTCAAAACACTGCCAATGCCTTGTCTGCATAATCATTCTGTACAAGTCCTGAGATCATTGCTATCCATGACGCCACATCCTTATCACCTGCCCTCTTGTAAACTTATACAGAACCATTCATATTCCTCATCTTGAGACATAACCATAAGCAACTTTTCGACATACTTATCTAATTGAAATCCAAACGTTACACTATCTGTCCGTGCACAATTCTTCCGTCTTCAACACTACCCTCTCTCGTGCCTGTAGACAGTGCCGGTCATGTGCTTTTGGGGGCTTAAGGCGAACTTAAAAAGGGGAAAAAAAAATATGCATGCAAAATATATGCGTATTATGGTACAAACTGTTAACTTAATACTCAACTATAAAACAAAATAATAATAATAATAATAATAATAATAATAATAATAATAATAATAATAATGAGGAACCGCTGTTGCAATTATCCCCTGAAACTATATCCTCATATTGAGGATGTGAACTCTGGGGCGAGAAAAATGTCGTTATTGTGCCATGCATTTCAATAAAAATCCAACCTGGAGTTTTCCTCGGACCAAGTGATTCATTTGGAGCCAAGCTTTTCCCACCCCAACCCATCTGGCCATTGAAGTAAAGCTGTGAGCCAGTTGCACGTACTTACCAGCATCTTCCGGCTTTAAACCAGAAATTTCCTTGGCAATTATCTCCCTAAGCTCTGGCTTACCAATTTTTCAACAGGCATCAGGCAGGATACCTAGAACATTCTCCATGGGTTCCGGGCAGTGGCGGATGCAGAAATTTCGAATTAGTGGGGCACAATCCAAGGGCAGATATAGGGGGCTGGGCTGTACCCCAGTCACTTCCCCAGCTCACTTAATGGTTTTTAGGGCAATTTTTTTTAAAGTAAATATGTGTGTGTAAATTTATTTTATTTTATTTTTTTGTTACATGTTAGTTCGGTTTGTTACGTATTAGTCTGGTTTGTAATCCAATTGATCTGTCCCTAACACAATCAAAATTGCAAAAAAGTTGTAAAAAAAATAAAATAAAAAACATTTGATATGCAGACATGCTTTAGAATGGTTTAAGAGGATGCTTGAAAAATAAAAACTAAATGTCTGAAAAAATGTCACCGATATATATGGATAACCAAAACATTTCCATCCGATTACTCTAGATCATCATTGTTGAATTTAGAAATGAAAAATAAAATTTTATGAAATGAAATGAACCACTATCTAATATTTTATTATTTTATTCACTCAAAGACCAAATGAAAATTTCTCATTCCAAACACACTGTGGCATCCGTGACTTTCTAGTCTCCCCACACCACTCTCACACACACTCTCTCTCATCCATCTTCCTTCATGGCTTCACCCTCTCTTTCCACTCAGTTTCTCTCACTTTCTTTGCACGTGATAGATATACAATATACACAACTAAACACATTTATAGTAGGCTATATCGGTGGAATAACGTTAATCAACATCAACATTAGAAAGAAGAAGAAGAAGAAGAAAGCCAAAATCGAATAGAATGGGTCTTGAATTTCCAAGGGAAGGGAACTACGGATGGGTTTTGGTTTTTCAATATGGACACCGACACTGTGAGCCTTCTTCTGTGTTCTGCTGCAAAGGGCAAAAACGGCTAAAGGCAAAAAAAATAAATAATAATAAATAAAAAATAAAAAAATAAAAATCAATTTTTGGAAGTTGTTGGGTCACATGACCCACCAGGACCCACTGTGGGTCCGCCCCTGGTTCCGGGAACATCCTCTTGTACTAGTAAAATGCACCTTCTACCCTTCTAGACCTCTGCTGCCATTCTTTGCCTTAAACATGTGGCAATGTAGTTAAGCACCTTGTCTGATAGAACCCAATTGTCCAGAGACTGCGAGAACACAAGCCATAGCTGCAATTGATGGCATAACTTGCGAAACCATCATCCTTCAAAACACTGCCAATGCCTTGTCTGCATAATCATTCTGTACAAGTCCTGAGATCATTGCTATCCATGACGCCACATCCTTATCACCTGCCCTCTTGTAAACTTATACAGAACCATTCATATTCCTCATCTTGAGACATAACCATAAGCAACTTTTCGACATACTTATCTAATTGAAATCCAAACGTTACACTATCTGTCCGTGCACAATTCTTCCGTCTTCAACACTACCCTCTCTCGTGCCTGTAGACAGTGCCGGTCATGTGCTTTTGGGGGCTTAAGGCGAACTTAAAAAGGGGAAAAAAAAATATGCATGCAAAATATATGCGTATTATGGTACAAACTGTTAACTTAATACTCAACTATAAAACAAAATAATAATAATAATAATAATAATAATAATAATAATAATAATAATAATAATAATAATAATAATAATAATAATAATAATAATAATAATAATAATAATAATAATAATAATAATAATAATAATAATAATAATAATAATAATAATAATAATAATAATAATAATAATAATAATAATAATAATAATAATAAAAATAAATAAATAAATAAATAAATTGTCTACTACTCCGAAATGCATTCTATACCAAAAATGGGGCTCAAACAATTGATCCTACGATTAAATCTAACAAAAGTCAATATAATTCGACAAGAGTGCAATACTACAATGCAATATATAAGCCGACAAGGTTTCGAACATTTCCTATATGTTTAATAGTTTATAAATAAGCAGGGGCAAGCCATTGCTTACCTGAAAAATATGAATTGAGCAAAAATTATGAAATGACACAATACAGCACTTTAAGAATTCCATCAAACACTACCCTCTCTCGTGCCTGTAGACAGTGCCGGTCATGTGCTTTTGGGGGCTTAAGGCGAACTTAAAAAGGGGAAAAAAAATTATGCATGCAAAATATATGCGTATTATGGTACAAACTGTTAACTTAATAATCAACTATAAAAAATTAATTGTTGAAGATAAATTTAAATTGTATATGAAAGATAAATTTAATAGCAACCATTAAGTAAATCCCTAAAACGTCTCTGCATTTCTCTCCCACTTCATTCTTCTCTACATTTGCATGAAGTAGAATATAATTTTCGACCACAAGAAGGATCTTGGCTAAATCCATTCTTCAAGTGGATAGACATGAATACGTGGAAGCTCAGAATCTTTCGATCTCAATACATCATTCTAGAAAGACTCACACAGCTAAGGTTCTACATTTCTACTACCAATCCATGCACTGATATCTCATTAAGAGACATCAAAATTAGTTCTATTGACAACATAACAAAGGCTAAATAATATTGCAAAAACATTGGAGAAGGACTGTAGGACACTTTTCAGATGATTGCTTAAAATTAACCTTTTTCTGTTCTGTGTATACTATAGTTTGTGCCATGGTTTCAATTTGGCACATGTAAAATATGTCTAACACCTTCAAATTGCACCACTACAACTAAAAATCCTAAAATTCTTACAGTTGACATGTGCATCAGTAAACCTCAAAGTAATCTTATCTCAAATGAGTTGGGTTTGTCTCAAATTAATCTTACAATTGAGGAGTCAACATTTTTTTTTGTCTTCTACTAATTTTAATCTCAAAGTAAATAATTGTTATTAATATATAATAGATCAATGTTCAAGTTTTATCTTGATTCTCCAACAACAAATTATCAAAACCCTCTCTTTGCTTTGATTTGACAAACAAAAGTTTAAAACTTAACCAGCTTTTTTGATACAAAATTCTAAGAACTTGATAAAAGTTAAAAGCCAATTTTTAAAAGAAAAGAATTTCTTCTCCAATTTTGGCGTTTTGGGAATCTTGGGTTTGAATTGAATATGAAAATAGATATATAGAGCTTATATGTATCTGCGCGACAGCTCCGTCCTCTGCCATTTTTGAATTTTTTTGATGCTGTTGAGAATTGAAATTCAGATATGCAGAGCTTACATATATTTGTATAAGTAATCTGGTTGGGGCCTGGGAGTAGGTGGCTGGTCGGAGGTGCTACTGACAGGTGAAGGAGTAGTCGCGTAGATGGCGGCGACACAGCAGGGCAGTTAGGGTTGAAAAAAGGGCGCATATTTTGATTTGTGAAAAAGCGAAGAGTGAAATAAGAGAAGAAGAAGAAAAGAAGCAGACTAAGGGAGTGCCGCAGTGTCGCTATCTCCGGTCCGGTGGAGCAGAGAGGTGAGAGGCGATGAAATGAGGCCCCCTGGGGTTTCTACCTTTAATTGAAAAAAAAAATTAAAAATATTAGGCCATATAAAGGAGGCCCCCTTCGACTTTGGGCCCTGAGGCGCAGACCTCAACCGCCTCGCCTCAGGATCGACCTTGCCTGTAGAGATCAATGATCCAAAAGTCTACTGATCAGACACTAGGTCTTCATCCTTCATTCTGTGCAAAAGCTTTAAGACGTTGCTAACATTCCCTTGCTACCACAGAGTAGGCATTCATCAAGCTATTCCAAGAAACAATATCTTTGTCCTCAAACGAATCAAATATTGTCCTGGCGTCTCCTACTCTTCCCCATTTAGGCCATTTTCAGCGCTGCACCAAAATTTGCACTATTTTACACCAAACTAAAATTTATCTCCAACCATTACACCAAATTTATACCAAATGAATATTGTTTAACCATTTTCTTCTTTTTTTTTGTTCTTAATAATTTATTAATTTGAAATATTATTTATTTAATTATTTTATAAATACATAAATTACCAAATAAATAATTACGTTAAATTAAGGAAAAGATTAAATTCATTAATAAATATAAAAACATAGCACAATTAGTAAAAACACTACAAAAATGAAAATATTAAATTATGCCATTAAAAAATAGTGCAATGCATTTCGAATTTGGATATTATGATATTATGAAGTGGAAATATTATTGTAATTTAAATTTTTGGAGTTCATAGCTCCTTCCCATAAATGATTGATTAATACATTTTGAAGTTCAATGTGAGCCTCTTTATCCTTGATTTTTCATGATGAATAATGAATTTTTGAAAACGTTGATTTTCGTCTTCAACCAACTCAACTTCCGGACTTGACGCTTTCTTCCATTCTCGAACTCGTGCATCAACATTACGTTTGTCCTCGATAATCATTTTATGCATGATTATACATGCAGTCATGATATCATGTAATACTTGTTTTTTCACAAAACCTTGCGGTCCTTTCATTATTGCAAACTTTGATTGTAGAACTTCGATTTTAATTAATTAATTAATTATTATTTTTTACATTTAAAATTTATTTTAAATAATAATAATAATAATAATAATAATAATAATAATAATAATAATAATAATAATAATAATAATAATAATAATAATTTATTGTATTAAACATTATATAGCACAAATGACACAAATCCCCTAAATCGATTTATTTGTAAAATGAAAAATGAATGGTAAAAATGACTTTGGACTTGGACCCTTTGCACCAAAATGGTGCAAAGTTTGTTGTTGCGTTGGAGTTGTTTTGCACCTTTTTTTGGTGTATTTTGGTGTTTTGGGAAAAGCATTGGAGATGGCCTACATACGCACTCAGCATGCAATTCATCAAGATTAACTCACACTGAAAACCTGTTTCAATCACATAACAACGCAAAATATCGGCATGGGCATTGTTAGAAACCCCTGTGAGCATAGTCAAAATGGTTATTGAACTGGGTCGAATCCCTTCAGGCTGCATAGAGTTACATGAGCGAATACAATCTGGAAACCTTTTTTAGTTCTCTACAATTTTTTTGAGGTGTGGCCTTTGGTTAACATAGTTAAACTTTCAAAGTCAAATTCCATCGTTTATGGGTTCGTCACAGTGTTTTTCCGTTTTGAGTTAGTTTAAAAGTATTTTCGTCGTTTTTGCAGTTTCCTAGTTCTAATAAGATTTATTTACCGAATTAGAGTTTCGTTTTGACCTTTAAATATGTGTTAAGGATTTGAAAACCCCATAGCTGTTTATGAATAATTATATTTTAATTTTCTGTTATTTGGTAATTTCACTATTTCTCACATCCGTTCGAACGAAATTCAAGAAATACCCGTTCATATGTTACAAACAAAACCCTTTTATTATTATTATTATTCACATTTTTGTTCTGTGTCAAAAACTATCATATACAAAGAAACAACCAAACAGGGCCGGTCCTGATATTTTGGGACTTTATGCCAACTTTTAATACGGTGCCATATTGAAGAAAAGTCACCCTATTCTCACTTGAGCATTTTTATGGAGAGTTTTAATATAAGTATGAAGAATGAATATAGCTCCAAAATTTAAAGAGGAAAATAACAAAGTCTTTGTTTGACAACCATTAATTAGGAAAGATAAAGTTTTGAATAGGTTTTTTGAGAGATTGTGTGGTTAAAAAATAGAGAAATGTTGTGGGTTTACGTACAAAATATTTTATTGTGTAAATGTGTTATTTCAAATGAGTATGTAGAAAAAAAAAGTTTTGAAATAATAGTTATCAAACAGGGGTTAAATGTCAAATTTCAACTCGCAATGCAAATTATGTGTAGTATATATGGCAAACAAAGTTACAATGCAATGACAAAGGAGTCTGTTCGTTTCTTTAATCGTCTTCTTACTGCAACTATTTCTAACAAAATTGAATATGCATTTGAGTGATTTATGTACAAAATTAGAGAACGTTGATTGCAAGAGATAGTGTAACAAAATAATAAAAATGACGATCAAATACAAATGAGCTTCAATTTTTATATTTATTCTTAAGAAATTAAAATGAAAATGATGGACAAAGAATTATTAAATTCAAAATACCTTTAATAAATATCTAAAAAAGTTATTATCATGAGACTAAAGCAAAACAATAATAATAACAATATTCTATATACTTTCTAGCATATGTTTTGAAGATAAGAGAGAAAGAAAGAAATATAAGGATATAACAATGACAGTGAAACTAGATCAATCCGCTAAATTGAATCTCAAAAATTTTAATTTAGAGCGAGATAATTTATTTCCTATTTGGTTGAAAAAATTATGGCGAGTGACTATTGGACATGGAATTTGAATAGACGGAGAGACCTTTTGTTTGGTTAAGAAAAGAAAAATGGATGTTTTAAAGATAAATGGTCAAATTGCTTAGAAAGAGAGAGATAGAGTAATGTTTGTGATATATTTATGTGATAATAAATATAAGTGATGAGTTTTATGCCACTTATATGTTTTTTCTAGAGATTTTTTTTATTTTTGATTTTTATTAGTTTCTTGTGTTTACACATAATAATTCTATTTTAAAGAATTTCACAAACATAATTTTCGTTTTCTTCAACTAACCAATTAACCTTACATAATTTGGACCCTCACAAAAAAAGGGCTTTAGGCAATTGCCTATCCCGCCCATAGTCAAGGCCGCCAATGCAACCGAACATAATGCATATACAAAGTACACAGCAAATCCTCTAACCACCAGCAATTAGAGAGGCCAAGGTGCACAGCAAATCAAAACCATCAGACCAGAGTTCACATCGTCTGCATGAGATTACAAGAACCAGTTTAAGGCAAATTGTGCCATTCACATCATTCCACATCCAACAGATAGTATGCACAATAAGTACCTGTTACTTTTGTGAACACAATAAAATCCACAGTATTCACACGAAAATTCTGAGGAAAAAATGCAAAATACCTATTCAAAATAAGCAACCATTTGAATTGTAACAGTCCTACACAAGAAGACTATACTAACCAAATAATCAAAATACTAAACCATTCATTGAAGAATCCAGCCTATAATGCAGGAATCGAACTTCAAAACGAGCCGTCCATTAGAATCCTATATCAATATCCTAGCATATCTTCTAGCCCTCCATTCTGTAACTTTGTTTGTTGTCAACTTCAACCTTCCTAATCAGTTTATACTTCCAATCAAGAAGTTGACCTTTCGTCTATAAATTTGGCACACTTCTTCTTATTCCATGAGACACAAATCCTCCATTCATAGTCTACTCTCCCCGTGTTCTCTTCTCTAATAATCATTTGGCCTAAAACTAAATTTTCACCAAGTTGTAACCTCATTTTGCGAAGATTCATCAATGTCCTTCCTTTAGGGTCTGCATTCAATTCCACAGCAACACGTTCTGGTGCATTCTTGTCGTACTGAAAACCATCATCGTTCCGGTAATCATCTGAATCACTCAATTAGCATTCAGGAGGAACCAATTCTTCATCCTCAAGTTCATGGCTGCATTGGAAAAACTTAGGATTTTTGATAACTTCTAATTGAAAATTAAACATACGAATATTCCAATACTAAATGACATAAATCGTATAGAAAATAATAATAAAAAACCCCATTTAATTTATGCCCAGATAAAAAAAAGGTACAGATTCTATCGTAACCATCGTAACAGATAAAAATTTACCTCCATGTGGTCCCTCTTCCTCTCTGTCCAACAATTCTTCTTCAATAATGAGATTTTCTTCTATATCTGGGGCTTTTGGTGAACGTTTTTGTCAAAATTAAGGCACGATTAGGTTTTCTCGAATTGAAATGTTGTCAACGTGCCTAATTTATCCATTTGGCAAGACTTCGCATCGTCAAGGTGCCATTTCTGATTTCCGTCGAAAACACTTGGCAATTTCCATCAAGTGGAAATAACATATTTCACTCCAATAATGGTGGGTAACCATTTTGAATAGATGAGTTACGGGTAATCTTTGTCTATTAATGCCATTTAATTTTTTCTTACGATCAGCAGTCTACATAGATAAACTTTTTCTATAAGAAACACAAGGCTACTTTAAGAATCTAGTTAAGTCAAAATAGGATAATGATTTTTTAAACTAAAATTTGAAACTTACATTAATCAGATTCAGCATGAACACAATCCAAGAGGGGCATACCCCTTCTTACCAGTCAAATGATGATCATGGTGGAGTTTTATTGACAGCATTTTAGAATGAAAAACCTCCAGAAACAGGGGAAGGAGAAATGAACAAACAGATGCATTGAGAACAATCCTCAAGAATTTGTGGGCTGCTTAAAGTAACCAGATGTAGATGAATCTAATTAATCCATCTGTTGACTTCAAGAGCCAGGGCAGTGAAAGACAGAACCCCCACTGTAACTCCATAAAACCATCTGAATTTTTTGAGTGCTGCAGGATTCTGATTGTTCATCCCTTCAAATATATTTGCTGTAATGACAACAATCAGGGCATACCCTATGATACGATGATATATCACCCAGTATTTGCGACGTTCATGTCCTTCATTTGGCTGCAAACATAAGGCTAACAACTGATTAAATGTAAGCTAAGGGCTTCGTTTCTTACAACGGGTAAAATCCACTGAACTTGGAGCGAGATCTCATTGGGCATTAGTAACGTGTACGAGTATAATGACCAAACTGAGATTTCTCTACAAGTTCAGCGACTGCCTGCGAATTTTGGAAAACATCTATGGCTTGGAGTGGCAGAAAGATAATTTTGTTCTTACTTGCAATGCGGCGAACGCAAATATTATGGTACCAAGAATTCCATGTGTACTCATTCTGGTTTCCTTAGCTGCATTTTTTATGGCCAAACCAAGTCCCCATCCAACTGTCCCCAGAAGAAAGCCTGATAATTGAGACACAACATGAAGAGAGTACCAGTCATTTCCCTTCAATGGTACTTTCTTGAAGTACCTTGCGATTATCACTCCGATGGGCAAAAGAATTCCCCATCCAATAATGTTTACAGTTCCTTGAGTCTGTCAGAAGGTCATATCAGATAATTTGACTTATAATAAAATGTAAGACTCAAGACTGAATCTACAATCACATAGAGGCAAAAATAAGAAGTAATGTTCAAGCTCTTACAGTTCTTAAATGTCGATGGTGATGAGATAAGTGTCCAGCCCTCCAAAGCCTAACTAGGTCACTTGTCCCTCCATCATTCGGGCTCTCAAGCACGATGGAATTCTTTTCCTCCCGCTTTTGAGGTTGAATTTCCTTATGAAGGGACTTTTTAGTTGAATTCGTGAGAATGAACTCTTCATCGAGTGAAGAGGTTTGGGCAGTGAGAAAAGGTGAGTACCAGATTATACACAACGTTA
Organism: Olea europaea var. sylvestris; assembly: GCF_002742605.1. Taxonomy (NCBI): domain Eukaryota; kingdom Viridiplantae; phylum Streptophyta; class Magnoliopsida; order Lamiales; family Oleaceae; genus Olea; species Olea europaea. Next base: position 17,038,452 of record NC_036257.1, on the reverse strand, counting down.
TGAGACAAGGGGAAATCATAGATACTAGTCTCTTATTAATCTTTATTATGGTACTATATTTGCCTTTTGAAATCTGTGAGCAAAACTATCAGATTCCAAATAGTTGCATAAAGTAAAGTGCACAGCTCAAAATTTTCATTTGCACGGCAAATTTTGGTATATTTAAATACCATTGGCTTAGTAAGAATATATCCCTTGCTTATTAGACCAGGGAAGCATTTTTCAACTACTCTTTTTACTATATAACACAATCAAATTTTATTCCAATCTTCAGCAGCATTTTTCATTTTTTCTTCTGTTTCCAAATTCAGTAGTAACTATCTCATAGAAATCCCTCCTTTACCCGTACCCAAGTTTGGCTTCTTCAAATAGAAATAATAGCATTACCACATTAAATAAGTCTTTTTTTCGCTCATGTTTCACCAACATTATTGCATATGCTTCAGCATGGCATTAGAATAATGCACAAAATTTTGGACTGTATAGAGTCTAATTATACTATGCACTTATCCTCGACCATAAATTGACCAGGACTATATTAGATATGCCATACATGTATTGGATCGCGTTAATACTTCTACAATATAAACTATTTTAGGGCGTCTATATTGAATACGAGGCGTGTGAAAAACCTGCAGTGACTAGTGGGCGGCTGGACGCAACCCTCACCTTGAGGACAAGCCACTATAAGCCTATGTGTCTCATTTGTTAGTCTTGTAATTTCGTAGTATTTATTATTGCTCCCGAAAGAAGAAGAAATTAGTACTTAATTTGATATACAAGTTCCCAAGGTTAGTTCTTTAGTATTCAAATTCTTTTGTTGTTTCCTTCAAAATGGAGGTACAGATCCTCTGGTAATTTGCGACTTTCTTCATCTCCACTCAACTTTTTCCTTCCGCACAATAAGATCTTACAGTAAACTTGAAGCAGTCACTTGGATCAAGACCACCCAGAAAAAGATAGATATGTGAATTCTGCACTTGTAATCTCATTCTCATTCATCATAAAATCAATTAAGATTAATGAACACAAGAAACCAAGAAATCTTTGCAGGTTTTCTTCTTGTTGGCAATATTGGTAATTGTCTTAGCCGTTATCTTTCAGTGTTGGAAAATATGGAGGAGAAATGGAGTAGAGATAAGAATAATATCACAATAATGCAACAACAAAAATAATTAACACCAGAAACTTTATAAGAACAAGATCGAAGGCTCGAACACGTAATCGTTATCCTCAAACTATATTTACGTCCTCTTGAGATTGATTGAGATGCTTAAGGATTTTAGCAAACGATTTGTAGGATTATATCAAACCTTGTAAAGAATCTAGCACTAAAGCACAAGTGTGAACCTCCAAAACTTTAAGAACAAAATGAAGAAAAGAGTATGAACGTGAATCAAGAATTTGATCTTTGATATTGGAATGAATATGGATCACAAATGTTTCTCACTTATTTTTTGCTTGAAATGCATCACCTATATATAGGCCACCACTAATGTGCACGAATTGGTGCCAAAATAGGTTGAAAAGCTATCACAATTCAGAGTTGCAACGGTAGGAAATCGACCTCCAACAGTCAATTTGTATAACTATGCGACTGCATAGTATAAATCTATGCGATAGCATAGAACAACCCAAAGAGGCCCCAGAATTCCCTGCAATAGGCCATGCGACTGTACAGTATAAATCTATGCGATGGCATTGAACAAGGTTTTACCTCTAATACTGTTTTTTGGTTTTTTCTTCATATTTATTCATCCCACTTCATTTTTTCTTGAATGTTGAATCAATCCAAGAGGGGCATACCCCTTCTTACCAGTCAAATGATGATCATGGTGGAGTTTTATTGACAGCATTTTAGAATGAAAAACCTCCAGAAACAGGGGAAGGAGAAATGAACAAACAGATGCATTGAGAACAATCCTCAAGAATTTGTGGGCTGCTTAAAGTAACCAGATGTAGATGAATCTAATTAATCCATCTGTTGACTTCAAGAGCCAGGGCAGTGAAAGACAGAACCCCCACTGTAACTCCATAAAACCATCTGAATTTTTTGAGTGCTGCAGGATTCTGATTGTTCATCCCTTCAAATATATTTGCTGTAATAACAACAATCAGGGCATACCCTATGATACGATGATATATCACCCAGTATTTGCGACGTTCATGTCCTTCATTTGGCTGCAAACATAAGGCTAACAACTGATTAAATGTAAGCTAAGGGCTTCGTTTCTTACAACGGGTAAAATCCACTGAACTTGGAGCGAGATCTCATTGGGCATTAGTAACGTGTACGAGTATAATGACCAAACTGAGATTTCTCTACAAGTTCAGCGACTGCCTGCGAATTTTGGAAAACATCTATGGCTTGGAGTGGCAGAAAGATAATTTTGTTCTTACTTGCAATGCGGCGAATGCAAATATTATGGTACCAAGAATCCCATGTGTACTCATTCTGGTTTCTTTAGCTGCATTTTTTATGGCCAAACCAAGTCCCCATCCAACTGTGCCCAGAAGAAAGCCTGATAATTGAGACACAACATGAAGAGAGTACCAGTCATTTCCCTTCAATGGTACTTTCTTGAAGTACCTAGCGATTATCACTCCGATGGGCAAAAGAATTCCCCATCCAATAATGTTTACAGTTCCATGAGTCTGTCATAAGGTCATATCAGATAATTTGACTTATAATAAAATGTAAGACTCAAGACTGAATCTACAATCACATAGAGGCAAAAATAAGAAGTAATGTTCAAGCTCTTACAGTTCTTAAATGTCGATGGTGATGAGATAAGTGTCCAGCCCTCCAAAGCCTAACTAGGTCACTTGTCCCTCCATCATTCGGGCTCTCAAGCACGATGGAATTCTTTTCCTCCCGCTTTTGAGGTTGAATTTCCTTATGAAGGGACTTTTTAGTGGAATTCGTGAGAATGAACTCTTCATCGAGTGAAGAGGTTTGGGCAGCGAGAAAAGGTGAGTACCAGATTATACACAACGTTATGAGACAAGGGGAAATCATAGATACTAGTCTCTTATTAATCTTTATTATGGTACTATATTTGCCTTTTGAAATCTGTGAGCAAAACTATCAGATTCCAAATAGTTGCATAAAGTAAAGTGCACAGCTCAAAATTTTCATTTGCACGGCAAATTTTGGTATATTTAAATACCATTGGCTTAGTAAGAATATATCCCTTGCTTATTAGACCAGGGAAGCATTTTTCAACTACTCTTTTTACTATATAACACAATCAAATTTTATTCCAATCTTCAGCAGCATTTTTCATTTTTTCTTCTGTTTCCAAATTCAGTAGTAACTATCTCATAGAAATCCCTCCTTTACCCGTACCCAAGTTTGGCTTCTTCAAATAGAAATAATAGCATCACCACATTAAAGAAGTATTTTTTCGCTCATGTTTCACCAACATTATTGCATATGCTTCAGCATGGATTTAGAATAATGCACAAAATTTTGGACTTATAGAGTCTAATTATACTGTGCACTTATCCTCGACCGTAAATTGACCAGGACTATATTGGATATTCCATACATGTATTGGATCGCTTTAATACTTCTACAATATAAACTATTTTAGGGCGTCTATATTGAATACGAGGCGTGTGAAAAACCTGCAGTGACTAGTGGGCGGCTGGACGCAACCCTCACCTTGAGGACAAGCCACTATAAGTCTATGTGTCTCATTTGTTAGTCTTGTAATTTCATAGTATTTATTATTGCTCCCGAAAGAAGAAGAAATTAGGACTTAATTTGATATACAAGTTCCCAAGGTTAGTTCTTAAGTATTCAAATTCTTTTGTTGTTTCCTTCAAAATGGAGGTACGGATCCTCTGGTAATTTGCGACTTTCTTCATCTCCACTCAACTTTTTCCTTCCGCACAAGAAGATCTTACAGTAAACTTGAAGCAGTCACTTGAATCAAGACCACCCAGAAAAAGATAGATATGTAAATTCTGCACTTGTAATCTCATTCTCATTCATCATAAAATCAATTAAGATTAATGAACACAAGAAACCAAGAAATCTTTGCAGGTTTTCTTCTTGTTGGTAATATTGGTAATTGTCTTAGCCGTTATCTTTCAGTGTTGGAAAATATGGAGGAGAAATGGAGTAGAGATAAGAATAATATCACAATAATGCAACAACAAAAATAATTAACACCAGAAACTTTATAAGAACAAGATCGAAGGCTCGAACGCGTAATCGTTATTCTCAAACTATATTTACCTCCTCTCGAGATTGATTGAGATGCTTAAGGATTTTGGCAAACGATTTGTAGGATTATATCAAGCCTTGTAAAGGATCTAGCACTAAAGTACAAGTGTGAACCTCCAAAACTTTAAGAACAAAATGAAGAAAAGAGTATGAACGTGAATCAAGAATTTGATCTTTGATATTAGAATGAATATAGATCACAAATGTTTCTAACTTATTTTTTGCTTGAAATGCATCACCTATATATAGCCCACCACCAATGTGCACGAATTGGTGCCAAAATAGGTTGAAAAGCCACCACAATTCAGAGTTGCGACGGTAGGAAATCGACCTCCAACAGTCAATTTGTATAACTATGCGACTGCATAGTATAAATCTATGCGATAGTTTAGAACAACCCAAAGAGGCCCCAGAATTCCCTGCAATAGGCCATGCGACTGTATAGTATAAATCTATGCGACAGCATTGAACAAGGTTTTACCTCTAATACTGTTTTTTGGTTTTTTCTTCATATTTATTCATCCCACTTCATTTTTTCTTGAATGTTGAACAACATTTCAACATTCAGTAGCATCAGCAGAAGATAAATGATCCTCATCCTCGAGGAACGCAACAATGAAAACATGAAAAACGAAGTATTCTCATCACTTCGTGGGTTGTAGCCATTTTCTTGCTCAAAAATCACGTGTCACAATGACACGCAACAACGATCATAGAATTTGTCGAATCAAGGGCAGTCCTGGACCAGATTATTGCATAAAAAATGTGTTAATGTCGCTAAAGATAGACTGAATTGTGGCAAATGTGGGAATAAATGCAAATTCTCTGAAATTTGTAGCGAAGGATAGTGTATCAATCCTTCGCTCCACAAAAAGCACTGCGGAGATTGCAACAATAGGTGCAAGAAAGGGAGTAAATTAATCATTCCTTTTTTGGTGGGGATTAAATTAGTTTTTTAGTAGATTTTAACAAATACCATAAACTATTTAGTTGAAAAGTTATGGATTCTATGAAACATATAATTGAAATTAAATGTTGACTTTAATTTAGATTAAAATTTTAATTTTAATTCACACCAAACATGGGCTTACTTATTAAATTAATTATGTTTACAAGTACTCTATGTCATGATCAAGGACATCGAATTTTGCTCGAACAAACATGAGAAATAATGAAATCTACCAAATAACGGGAAAACTAAATTATTATTTATAAAAAATGAATGTAGGATTTTCAAACTCTTAACACATATTTAAAGATTCAAAATGAATCATAATCAAATCGATATTCTAACTCTGCAGACAAATCATAATAAAACTAGAAAATTGATAAAACTGACCCAAAAGAAGGAATAAAAAATGCTAAAATGACCTTAAATGATGGAATTTGACCCCGAAAGTTTGATAATGTTGGCCAAATTGAACTGAAAGTTACTCGCGTTTTTTGTAAATCTTTCTTATGTCTCCTCTTTTTGATATTTATTATGATATTATCTTTTAATTGTTCCTCATCACTCTGCAATCCTAAAGAATAATATTTCACACAAAATGAACACTATATATAATTTCTAGTTCTTGTATGAACTATCCATCCGACTCTACTATTATCAAGAGAATTATAAATCCAATGTTTCTTTTTTTATTTTAAATTATATTAACAAGTAATTTAGTTATGTTGACCTACTTCCTTATGTGAAGACACATTTATTTTTACCATTTGTTGA
>NC_036257.1:17031956-17032395 GCF_002742605.1 Olea europaea var. sylvestris | reverse complement strand
TTTTCTTTAGAGGAGCTTATTCCTTCGGCTTCAAGAAAGAAAAGTAATGTATTTTCTGATATATTTGAATAAACTGTTTATAGGGGTTGATTTCAAATTGTGTCCGTAATTTTTTATTTTTATTTATTTATTTATTTATTTTTTCCTTCAAGATAACCTACGTCCGCTTTCTATGTGCATCGACATTTCTGTCGGTAACAATTTTATTTTAGATATAAACCAAAATTTTAGTAAATTTTGATTAAAAAAATAATAAAATTAGATGAAATGCATGGTTAAAAAGCATGGTGCAATCTTTTGGGTGCGAAGTCATAAATTTACACTGCAGTACTTGACGCGTTACCCAAGAACAGCCTATTTTAAAACAGATAACAGCCTCGTAATTCAGCAGTAAAATTGATAAAACCTGAAAAGAAGCAAAAATAGGAAAAAGGAAATG
>NC_036257.1:17020863-17031856 GCF_002742605.1 Olea europaea var. sylvestris | reverse complement strand
ACCTTCTCTTTCCGACATCATATCACACAATTTTTTTATGCCTCACAAAGATTTCACTCGAAAAACACTCACTATGGCTATTTTCCTCTATTAAACTCACCACTTGGCTTTTTACCACTCAAAGTCTCCCTCCAAGCACTTCAAAGAACCAAGTGAACTAAATCAATTATTTTACCGGCAATTCAAAAAATCGAATATTAATCAAAGACCACAAGACTCAAAGGACTTGAAGAAGTGGAATAGATGAATGTTTTGACACGAATATGTGAATAGACTCAAAAGAAGAATGAAAGACTCGAACCCAATTGAATATCCCAAAAATCAAACACAATGTAGGAATTGTTGTTGGTAGAAAAAAACACAAAATCAAACAATGATATCAAATTATATATATATATATATATATTTTGTTTTTTGTGAACAATACTTCGAGATAAACAGTACCTCGAATATACAGTAACCTTTTTTTCGTTTTTGTACTCTTTTTTTTTTATACTCCTTGATGAAAGAAGGTGAGTAAACTACCAACAACTCAACAAAACGATGAAAAGAAAACAAGAATGAAGAAAAACTAAGAAAGAAAAATTAACGACCCAAACAAATAAAGAAAATATATAACCTTCAATTAATTTGGAGCCAAAGATCTGATACCAACTGATGTGAACCCCGTAGCAACGTTGACTACGAAACCCACAACGAGATTGACGAATCCAAGAAAGCCAAATTAATCCAAAATTTAGGATTAACCCAAAAGAAAGTCGAACCAAAAAATCAAACAAGAACGACGCTTGAAAGACCCCTTGATCACGCAATCCGAGAGTTAAATCCGATTGTTTGAACGCCACAAGTTAACATTTGATAAGTCCAAAATTGTTCAATGAAGAACGATGAAGAGAAGACAATACACCTCACTTTAATTCAATATCAATAATGTCAAAGGTTTTTTAACAATTGAATGGAAACTCCTATTTATACTAAACCTAAAAACTAGGTAAAAATCGTGCAAAAGTCGAGCATAATCTCCAAAATATGGAAAAGAATCAAAATTTAACAAAATATGAAAAATTGCCAAAATTGGAAAATTCGCCAAATTTTTGGCCTGTGCGGCCGCATGGTGTTTGTCCATGAGGTCGCATGGTTCAACAAAAAATCCCAATTTAAGTTTCGGTATGCCACTGTGCGGCCGCATGGTGTTCACACAAGCTTGTTTTCAGCCTCCGGTTTCGTCGCTTGATAACAAATTGATCCAAGTTGATTCGACCTTCGACCCGAACATGAAAGTTGCTTCATTTTGAGTCCCAAATATGGTTCCATCAATAGTTTCTTGAACGAGCAATCCTATCGCTTATTTCACTTGCTTTGCCCTTGATCGCATCGTTGGTCCGCCATCGACTATCAACGGGTCTCGTCTCGCACTTGCCTTCGTCGGGCTCCACTCCTGGATCATATCAAGACTATTAATGAATCCAATAGAAATTGCTCCAGATGTAGTATCACTTGGTGGGAAAACACTCGCCTATTCAAATTCTTCCTGTTGTTCCACTTCAGAGGCTGATTTAGCCTCAATAATTCCAGTCATCATTGAAATTTTATCTTCTTCACAACCCAATTTAATTTCATTGTTTCCAACCTGAGGTATTGATGATTCAATGCACATCGGCTGTAGTACATTATTCAGTTCAACAACTGTTATCTCAACTTCGCTCTTCATTTCTTCGATAGTTGGCCAATTCTTTGAAATTCTCAACTCCTCTTCTTCATTAACAACTACCTCCACCATATTATTGTTGAACTCCCGTTGTTCCTCTTTGGAGGCTGATTCACGCTCAATAAATTCAATCATCATTGAAATTAGTAAATCATGCTTCCTATTAATTTCTTCCATTATACCATCCAATCGAGAGACACCTAAGGATTGTAGCTGCTCTGATACCATTTGTTATGGTTGGAGCTCAACTTCAACCAAAACTAGCTAAATTCCACCCAAACTCAACACACAATTGAATATAATTAGCTAGGAATCAATAACCCCAACTGGAACTTCATTAATTCAACATACTGTAATTAGACAGAAACAACTAACATAAATCGTATTTCATCGATTGATACTTTCTATTACAATGCAAGGGTTTCCAAGTAAAATAACCAATATAAAAGAGAAAGGCATTGTCAGCTGAGGAAGAAGAGACAGAGACAAGAGAAATATTAGAGAAGGAATTCCAAACAGAGAAGGACAGAGAGATAAAGAGAAAGATTAAGCTGAAGAGAAGAAGAGAAATAGAGATGTCGACACAGAATTCAAAGAACGTGAAGAATAGGTGGAAAAGGGAAATAGAAGGAAGAAGAAGAAAGTGGAAGAAACTTGAGAAGAAATAGGAATTGGTGAGGAAGAGGGGAGAAGAAGGATATCTGAGACAAAAGGGGATTTTTCACGATCATCATTCACACCCTCGTTCATCATCCCAACAAAATCATATAGAACAACCCTAGGCTTTGGGCTGGCCCAATAAAATACAAGCCCAACTAACTAAAATAAAAGATAAATGGCCCAATTCATGACAGGGTGTTGAAGGATTGGCCGGAATTGGAGGAACAACCGTGCGTAGTGACGATTTTTTGGACGTGAAATTGGTCTGATTTTTAATCTGTTATTGCTATTTTTTGGTATGGGATGTAGAGTGGGATGAGGAGGTGTTGGTGGTGTCAAGATCCGGTGGTTTACCCGACATTGAGTGCGTGGTGGCAACGTCAATGGCAACCACGGTCTGGTTGGGCGGGGAAGAAGGAGGAGGAGGAAATGTAATGGTTGGTGAATATTTTATTATGATTGTTTTTTTTTTGTTTAAATTAATTATTATAAGAGATAAATGGGAATTCAGAGCAAAAGTACCACTTTGCCCTTTTTAATTTGTTTAAATTTTATTTTTTCTAGTTAACTAACGGTCAAATGGACAGTTTCCACCCATTTGGACATCAGGTGCATATCTTTGAAAAATTTAGGACTGTGGATCAGACAAAATGAAGTTAGGGTAAAGTCTATAAAAACGTGAAAGGTTAGGAATTGCTGCTGCAATTTTCCCATGAATTAATGAGTTGGTAGTAATAATATAATTGATCTTCTGTGTAATACTATGCGACGCACTCTGAAACAAAAATGGTAAAGTGGTGGCTATGTCAATGCTGGCTTATATTAAAATTTTAAAATACACATGCTTTTAATGCTAATCGTGGTTAGGTGTAGTAGTAAGTTATCATGTCAAGCATTGATTACGTAGGAGATTTATTGTTATATGACAATTAAGTAATTTTCATTAATCTTGGAGATAACATGTGATGGTGGTGAAAATTGAAATCAATTGAACTTCAATTATTTGTTTTGAAATTAAAGTTTAGTGACCCAAGACGAAATTTACCCAAATATGGCGCGGTCTTATGGAGTTAGGGTTGAACAAAATTTCCGAATCGAATTGAACCGAATCGAATCCAAACCAAATCGAACCTAGCGGTTTTTTTTAAGTTAAATACATGAACGGGTATTTAAATCGAGAATCGACGGGTTAGGCTCGAAGAATCGAATAAGAAACGAATATTCCTAAATTTTTTAATTTATTTATTTTAAATAAGCTAATTATTTTATTTTTTATAAATAAATTTGTTAGCTAGTTAATTTAGCTCAAATTCAAAAATATGATTTTCCTATATCTAAGTTTTAGTACATATCCAACTCAATCAAATTGGCCTAAATTTTACTCAAATCTGTTATTCCACTGTAGTGCCGTTTTTACCATTCTGAAGAAATCGAATTGAAACTTGACAACACCTCTCATAATTATTATGAGCTCGCTATTTTTCTCTTCATGTAATTTTAACAATCAAAATTATGAAAAACTCAACAAAGAGAAATGCAAAAGACACATAAGATTGGATTACGTTATTGTATAAGAGCTAAAATTGATCATGTCATTAGTAGAATTAATATAGTTTTGTAAATATTAAAAAAAATCAATTATAGTACAAAACTTAAGAATCGAATGAAATTGAACTGAACCGAATGGAATCGAATCCGGACGGTTCCATAATTAAATTTGGATTCGATAATTCCCCTTACTAAATGCCCAAAAGTTTCGAGTACAGTTCGATTCTCGTTAAAATCAAATCGGACTGAACCATGCCCAGCCTAGATGGAGTGGTGCCTCTATATATTCAAACGTACAGTGGCGCATGTCATTATACTCATCTGTCATCACTGCTAGGATATCCACTTTCTCCGGCGAGCCAAGTCAACGGGAACTTCTCCGACAAGCGAAGAAATGGACGAATCTTGGAGAATGAGAATGGGGACGCCTTCAAGAACAACGGTCAAACCAAACCTCCCTCGCAGGAAATCTACAGAGGACACGTCCCACCGGAGAAGACATATCTCTGGTGAATCCTCCGAACCCCCTTTAGAACCTGAAGACTTCTCCGACGTTTTCGGCGGGCCTCCTCGAACAATTCTCTACCGCAAATTCTCCGACAGCGCCAGATTTCTAAGTTCATCATCCACGAGTTCCTTCTACGGGGAGATTCTCCAGCAGAACGTGGAGCATGTGTTAGGAATGAGTGGTCGGAGCTTGCCTGAGTTCAGGATTCCCGTGAGGCAGCAGAGGAGTGATTATACTCAAAATCATCATAATGCTTTCTATAGTGATATTTTCTGTTGGGAAGATGGAAGTGTGGTGAAGTCAAGGTCAAAGTCAATTACAAGCTCTTCGTCCGCTTTGAGCTCCGAGGAACTCAGCCCACTCCGGCCAGAGATCACCGGCGACGATATGGACGATGCTTCCTTCTTTTATTCCAAACTCAGGTGTGTGCAGTCGCTTCTCGTTTGACTTTTAAACTATATACATGTTTTCTCAGCCACATCAGCTTTTTCGTTGATAGATAAGAATTATCAAATTGTAATAAATACTTTAAGTTAAAAGTGTAAGTTAGTCACGGGTTTGAGAGAGAATGAAGTTTGGCTATGAATATTACTCTAGTCAAATTTCATTCTTAATTATACGTATTCATAACTTTTATCAACTTTTTAATTACAAAATACTGGGACTCGTCCACTTATAATTTCATAAAACTTAGTCAAACGAGGGCGAATTAAGATTTTCTAATTTTTCAGGCCGATAAATGTTGGATCACGATGGACATCGACAGGAATGGGACGTGAAGATTACCAACGACAACAGATTACACCACTATTTTCAGACCATCAGCCCATGTTCGATACTGATAACAACTTTGTCGACAACATCCGAACCAACCCTACTGAATTTAGTCGAAGAAATTCGTCTCCCAAGACTATTAGTCTTGAACCAGTATGGGATGGCATCATGAGATTTTCTTTAGATGATTTAGAACTCAAGTCACCATCATCTGCAGTCTCTTCAATTTGCCAATTAGATCAACAGAATATTGCATGTGAAATTGAGGATCAAAAATTGCAACTGAATGGCATAGAACTAGAAGAAGATGAAATTATGAGTTCTTATGTTATCGAAATCAATACTAACCATAGGGAAGCAAAATTTGAAGCCATTGGTGTGGATGAAGCAATTGAATGGACAAAAGAGAAGTTTCGAACACATCGTCCAGAGAATGAATGGAGCACCAAAGAACACGAGAAAGAGAAGTCAAAAGGAGGAGTAGAGGTAAACTAGCTATCATTATCGTTAAGAGTTTTGCTTGGTGTACAGGGAAGGGGTACATAGAACCCCTCTAAAATACACACAATAGAGAGGGTGGTTGGTATTTTTTAGCAATATTTTACACATGGGGTGGGCCCATGTGAGTATTCTGGAGGGGTTCTGTGAATCCATCCCCCGTACACCAACATTATTCCTATCGTTAATAAGTTAGGGTCGATTATGTGAATTCTTGCAGAATTGAGTGTCTCTTTCCAAAATGTCACGGTAAGACATGTTCGATTTTTATCTTGAACCATATTTTTGCCTTTTGCTCATTTGCAGGGCGATCTCCACGGGCAAGACTTCACTCAACAAAAGGATAAATGGCCTGCAGTAGAAACAGAACAACTAGCAAGCAAGGTCAGTTCTTGACAAATTTACTATTGAAGTTTGAATCAATTCCTGTTTTCTGATGCCTCTTTTTTCCCCCATAATACTATGAAAAACAGTTGGAACTACAAATAATGGACGAAAAATTAAGGTTGTGGGCGACCGGAAAGGAAACTGACATCCGGTTATTGCTTTCAACACTGCATCATGTAAGATCAAATTGAACTAGGATCATTTCTTATAAGATCAGCTGATATACACAAAATGTAATTTTTTCTTCGTTACCGAATCAGATTCTATGGCCTAATAGTGGCTGGTTCGCGATCTCTCTGATGAATCTAGTCGAAAGTTCACAAGTGAAGAAGGCTTATCAGAAAGCCCAGTCGTGCTTGCACCTCGACAAGCTGCAGCAAAAGGGCACCTCGTTCCCTCGGAAATATATCGCAGAGAAGGCATTTTCAGTACTTCAGGTTAGTTTAGTCTGCAGGATTTTAGAAGATCATTGCAAAAATTTTACTTCAATTGGCTTATAGGATTTTGCTAAAATTGTAGGATGCTTGGGTTGCATTCACCTCACAATGTCTGTCGTCGTCGTCGAAGAATTACTGATGTAGCCTTTATATGCAAGGTTGTGACTCTTTAAGTGTGTTATTTTTGAACACGTCCACAATGTAAATAGTTCATCCACTGATTCAATGCTCCCAACGAATTATAGATAAATAATGATTTAATTGATTTGAAAACAAAAATCCTTTTTAACGATGTTGAGCGAAGAGCACCTTCATTCCTATATAAATATAAAATAGCGGATGTATCTCCGTTTCCAGAGTAGGGTCTGCAGCTCAAATTAAAGTTATGAAACAAGTAGCTGGTAAATTAAAATTGGAACTGGCGCAATAAGGCATTTACTTTTGTTGTTTTGGATATCCAATAACAAGGCGCGGGTGGACAGTTTTTGATGCATTTTCAAAGTAAACCATTTAGAACGGTTTGGAAAAATACCGAACTTTTTTTGCAGTTCGGTTCGATTTCAAACTATGTTTCACCTAGCAGCAAAAAAGTAACGACTTCCAAATAATTTGAGACATAAATGTGTTAAGTCTAAAATATCGATATAATGCTTAAATTTGAACTTTCTAAACATAGATGTTACAATACATTTTAAAAATGTAAAAGATGTTATCCCTATTGAACTAAAAAGCTATTTACATTCATTTTAACATTTAAATCAATTTCTAGAAATTCACAAAAAATTAATCGATATGAAACTTGGCGCTTAATGTATCAAAATGAGAGATGAAGAACTGTGAGGAGTACAAAAATGCACTGAAGGAGCCTTCGTGATTTGAAGATAAGTTTATTGTTAACAAATCAACTTAGATCAAAGAATATAGTTTTGATTAATTTATAGCATTTTCCTTATAAAGTACTTTTTTTTTTTTTTTTTGGTTTTTTCTTTTTTGAAACATAAAGAATTTGACTCGTGGAGAAAATTTGTTTGAATTTGTGGAATTCACTTATCATGGATGATTATTTTAATTAAAACTAGACCAAATTCAATCGTTACACATTTGAAGAAATTATAGTTAATTAAAAATTTCATAGAAATTGTGAACAAGCTATTTAATATGCCATCTTATCTATATTTAATCTTACTTTAGTAACATAATTTTAATTTTATTTTCTATAATAAGGTAAATGATTTCAGTTCAAATGATTTTTTTTACTTTTGAAACGTAAACCAAATCGTTTCAAAACGATTTGATACAGTTTGAAATTGAAACATTGATGAGTCCACTTGAACGACCACAATTTTGGGACTATAATAGCTCCTCGGAGCTTCGGCAACTGAAAACGGCTTGAGAAAGTGATTAAAAAGTTGGTGGCTAGGGATAAGCTTCAACCTTTTGGGGTCAAAATGAAAGAATTACGTTTGGCGGCCCTGAGTATAGGCGAAGTAGGTGATCGTCTAAGACCTCGCTTTGGTGAGGGCTCCAAATTATGAAACTTTTTCTTCCAAACATTCATTTTCCTTTTTTAACCAAACAAAAGGTCTATTTGTCTATTCGAATTCCATGTCCAACAATCGCCTACCATCATTTTTTCAAGCAAACAAAATATAAATTATCTCCCTTTGAATTAAAATTTTGAAAATTCAATGCAGTTTGGTTTTTGGTTTGATTTCGCTGCCATTATTACAACCTTATATGTTTCTTTCTTTCTCTATTATTTTCAAAACATTTACTACAGAGTACATAGATTGTTATTATATTGTTTTGTTTTAATCTCATTATAATAATATTTTTAGATATTTGCTGAAAGTACTTTGAATTCAATAATTCTTTATCCTTGTTCATACATATACTTCTTATTTTTAAGTTAATTTCTTATAAATTAATATAAAATTAGAATTTCGTTTGTATTTGATATCATTTTTCATTATTTTGTTATACTATCTTTTACAGTCACATTCTCCAATTTTGTACATAAATGACTCAAATGTATATTCAATTTTATTTGAAATAATTGCAGTGAGAAAATAATCATGCACATGAACATACCTCTTTGCCATTGCATTGTAATTCTGTTTGCCAAACTTTATTGTAATTTGTATTGCTGGTTGAAATTTGACATTTGTTAATTTTTTCTTCAAATTTTGGAGCTTAGTTATCCGTATTAGATTCTTTATAATTATATTAAGCACATGTTTTATATCGATTAAAATTCAGATTTTAATCTAAATCAAAATAAATAATTAATTTTTATTACATATTTTATGGGTTCCACAACTTTAAATTCACATATTTTATCTACTTCTATCAAAATGAACTAAAAATTTGATTTTAGGGGTTGTTTGAGCTCAATTTTTCTCAAAAAAAAAAAAATCTATTTTGAAATAGTGTTACGGTAGAGAATGTGTAGTTAAAAAATAAGGAAAAATTTTGAGTTGCGTTTAGTATTATTTTATTGAGAAATGTGTGAACGAAATCGTGTGAAATCAAAGTTGAAGAGTGTATTTTGGTAAAAAAAAAAATGGGACTCAAACAAGGGGCTAAAACTCTATACAAGGAAACTCAAAATATAGGGCTCCAATTTGAAATTGGTGTGAGGCCCCCAAAATATCAAGGCCGACCTGTACAGGGAGACTCAAATATAGGGCCTCAATTTGAAATTGGCATAAAGTCCCAAAATATCAGGGTTGGCCCTGACGTTAGACTCTCTTTTATCATACAATGAAAGTCACATTATGCCGCTGTTTATTATATAGATTAAAAGTTTGTTTGAGACCCATTTTTTTGAGTAGAATGCATATTGAAATAGTAAATTGATAGAGAATATATGGTTAAAAAATAAGGAAAAATTTTAAATTTATGTATAATATTATTTTATTGAATAATGTGTACTTAAAACCAAAAGAGAAAATATATTTTTAAAAATAAAAGGGATCAAACAAGTCCATGCCGATGTGACAACATGTAATATATATATCTTCTTTTTTTTAACTTTATCCTCCATCGTTGATGTGACGACAACACATATTACCACATCAACAATGGGTAATATAACCTCTTCTGTAGCATGGACAAAAGATCAATTCTGTAGATTAACTTCTAATTTTAATTTCAATTTAAAATGAACAATTAATTTTATTCACATTTTACGAGAACTTAACTTTTCGACCATACATTTTAATCAACCATCAAAATATACTAAAAGTCTAATTTTAATAAGCACCAAAGAGGGGACTATATCTATTTTGTCACAAGGAATAAAGATAAAAAATGGTAAAGTTGTTCGAACAAGGGGCAATGTGGCGCCTTGCTATCCCGTTGGCCCTGTCAGTCTAGCATTGCCCTAAAAGATGCATGTTGTGACTAATTGCTCGCGGCATTGTATGCAAATAATTATTGCAATGTTAATAATAATTCGTGCAAATTAAAACCTATAATAAAGATTGCAGAAAAAAATTACTTTGAAACAAATTCAACCAGTGTGACCTATAACATATTGAGTTTTATTTTATGAAATAACAATTATCAATTACTAAACAATAGAATTTAATTTATCCTCCTTAATCAAGAAACATAAAAGAAAAAAATGAAAAAGAAAAGGGAAACAATGTTTCTGCAAAAAGAGCACAACTCAAAACGAGCACAGGTACGAGTATGGATTGAGATTTGTCTCTTTTCTCATGATAAATGGTAAGAGGAACAAAAATGTTTTCTTTTTCCTATTCCTGTTACTGTTTGTCAACCCGAGCTTTCACCGCAAGTCTTACTTTGTTCTAGTAATAATTCTTTGCGGTAATTCTACAAGTGCCCGTCTTGATTCTTGGACACTATCATCGTCATTCTTGGGAAGTGAATCAATTGCAGACGAGGCAAGGTTAGCACGCTTTATCGCTAGCTCCCTCGTTCTCTGTATTCCGCGACTCTTTCCCAGGTATTCCAGTGCCTGTATATCAGTTATAAATCACTTAAAAAATGAAGAAGCCAATTTGCCTTGTGCCTATAGTTAAAGGAGGGGAGGAGACGAGAAATCTACATGACCAACCCTGTAGTTTCAGCATAAGGCTTAGGTATCCAGAAAACTTACAAGATCCACATTCGCAGGATTGTCAAATCCACGATCAACAACAGCCCGGAGCTCAGGAAACTCCTCCATAGCGAACAATATTGGAGCAGTAATAATGCCCTGAAAAAAATAATTATATTATCAACAAATTATTGCTAAATCAAGTGAGGGTGTTACTGCATGAAAATGACTAATAATACTCATTGGATATACAGCATCTACTTTATCTACATTTGAGAATTTAAGATTCTGATATAACAATATAGAAATGTCAGGAAGGGTACATGGTGAATGTCGGACAAAGATCCCTTCCCGAGTGAAGTTGTTGTGCCAGTGAAATCAAGAATGTCATCTATTAATTGATACGC
>NC_036257.1:16915213-17019965 GCF_002742605.1 Olea europaea var. sylvestris | reverse complement strand
CTTTTTCGAATATTTTGATATCCTCTTTGATGGCCATTATTGTGTAAATTGATGTTTTGAACTGTGATTTTTTACAGAATGTGCGGTTAAAAATGGGGGAAAAGTTTTGGGTTTACGTGCAAATATTTTATTGTGTGAATGTGTGGTTGAAAATGAGTATAAGAATAAATTCTTTTGTTTTAAAGGGAGTCAAACAAGGGCTTTATAATGTTATCCTAGTTCAAATTGAAAAATGAAATAAAGTGGAAAGAGAAGAAAAGAGAAGGTACCACAAAAAGTTTATGATTAAAGACAGATATCATGCTAATAGCAGTGAAGATTAAGATATAAATCCTAGAAAGAAGATTAGACACCATATTATCATGAATAATAGGCTTAATTATTGGTAGCATGACATACACCTGAACAATCATAGACCCACCTTGACAATGCAGTCCTTTATTCACCATAATATGATTTTAGGTAAATCACCCTATGACTCAAGTCCTGCCTTCCACCACAAAACCTGGGGGTTTGGGTTGACAAAAGGTATATTCATCATCCATCAAAATTAACTGTCTCAGTTACTTGGCATGTTCATTTACTTAGCAAGGGTGACCACATGCATAATCTATAATTTTCCAACTTTTGCTGCAGAACTGTAATATAAGTCACAGGACAATGCAGCTTTCAGGGTGAAAAGGAAAAAAAGAACTAACATGAATCATCTCTGTGATCTCAGCCAGACATTGATGTCTTGAGCGTAATTCTGTGGGCAAAATATCAACAGTAGCAGCAGCAGGTTGTACAGACATTGGCATATTTAAAGCTGTTGCCATCAACAACAAAACCTGCAAGATATATATATGAGGTATTTAATACATGGAAGGAGAACAACCACCAGTGCAGACTGCAAAAATGAAACAAAAGGTTCGTCTAACACATTTTCAAGAAGAATAAACCAGTATGTGACAGTTAAGATGTTTACATTAAGTTTGTGCACGCGAGGCTGGTTCTACTAGTAACTCACTCGTAAGGTTAAGAAGATGGTTATCTATGAGTGAGTAAACCGATCTGTTTTGGAACTTGACATGGCAAATATTAGTTGAGCCAGCAGTGTTTGTGAAAGGCGCATTCAACTGTTTATAACCAAATCGATGAAATTGCCAACAATTGAATAGTCAACCTTTCGAAGTTAAAAATATACAATCCCAGTCATGCATAGAAAATTAGCCAAAATTGATAAGGCAATGTAGCCTAGATGTTAGGAAATGAAAATCTTGAATGAGAAATTAGAACTTTATGGATTCTCTTCTCCTATGAAGCGCGAACATGATGACACGTAATTGAAAATGAAGATCTCACCATTGGTCGAAATCTCTTTCCTTCTACTCCCATCTTGAAGAAGTGCTCTGCAGCAGTGGCAAGCTTTGGGACCTACAAGATTGAAGAGGAGCTATTATACTATCACTACAATTCAATCGTCAGCCAAAGAAAGAGGACGTGAAGATCGAATACCTCTGCAACTACCATGGACCTTAAATTATTCGCAAGAATTGACAATTCATCGGCAACTAGAGAAAATGGATCTAATCGCTTCTGAGAAAGAAATTGAACAGTAAAATAACAATGTGTCTGTTCCATGGTTTTTGCAACCAATAAAGCACAGCTAAACTATCTGGAATAAAATCTGAAAAATGAGTTAACTAGATGTTTAGAAACATAGCTTCATTACTGTACAAAACCAATATTTTATAAAGGACTTGAGCAAAAGGATTCAATTATCAAAGGTAAGCACCATGATACAACATTGAGCTAACCTCAATTACAGAACTACTTTGATCGTGAGCTTGTTGTCCCACGCCACTTAGAGCACTTGAAACCAAAGAATGAATTGCTCTGAAACGCCAAACCTACGAATCACGGGCAGCAACGAGAAATACCATATAAACAATCAGAAAATTTAAAAATTACATGCAAAATCCCACCAATTCAAGTACATCAGGAAAATGGACTTATAGTTACTAGTCCTAAAAAATGCTACGACAGTAAGATGACCATATTAGAGTAGAATCATGGTTCTCAGGACTTGAGACGAAAGACAAAGGCAGTACATGGATTGGACAACTGGAGATGCATGTGAATATTCGTGACAGGTAATCTTCAACGTGTTTGACCGCCGTCACAAGTAGTAACCAGTTTTAAACTCTTCAGCGCTGCTGATGAATTGACAACCAAAATTCCTTTAATTCATCCCTTCCAACAAATAACAAGACAAGTCACGTCTTTTATGACCTGGAACATTTTACCATTTCTTGATACTTGGTACCCTATTGTCAACATATAGCCCTGATATGTAACCTAATGCAGACCACTCGAAGCAATCGGCAAGCTTTGCAATTCCTATAACCCTGTTTTATTAAATCACCAAGCTCCGAATATTAATAGTCTAGATTCTAGAACAAGACAAACACAGTGTAGGGTCCTAAAAACGTGTGGATGAAGAAAGAACAAACTTGAATAACTTGTAAATGATCCTCCGCTATAAATCTCCAAATTAGAGTATTATAACTGTCTAGTTATACAAATTTAATGTCAATATTACCTTTTAATAATTTTACTTACATATGGACTTTCGGGTTAAAAAAATTAATAATGACAACAAAGATTTCAGCTTTAAACCATGGCTCTTCAGTCCGTAACCCAGTCATTACAATTTACAAATTAACTTCAACGAGCAACTCTCATCAATAGCAACCCTAAAATGTGTGACACTAATATCAACAAATACAAATCAATGAACGAGTTGATTCACCTCCTCAGAAGCGCGCAAGGGGGAGAGAAATTGGTTGTCATGCTGGACCAATTGCTGCTCGTTTTTACGTAAAGAAGAGAAAGTCCATTGACGCCGGCAGTAACATGTCCTCGATATACGGGACACTCCCCTTGTCAATAACATCTCCTACTTCGATAGTATCACCGAAACAATCAGCTAGATTAGTGCGTTGTGTGTGTGATTTGGGGAGGTCAATGAATAAAACCAGAAATTGAAGGGATTCAAATTAGTTACTGAAGATGATAGCGGCCATTAATGTTCTGAAAAGTCTACCCAAAAATGGCAATATAAACGGCAAGACGATTCACGCAGAGTGGGTAGGCCATGCGATTTGGCAGGTAGACCTAGTCGAAGACTCGAACTTCTTTGTTGTGACATTCATTTCCCAACATTTTATTATTATGCAAACAGTCCCTATTTGTTCAACTAAAAAAGTTAATTAAAATTTAAGTCAATACTGATAATTAATTTTAATTACATATTTTACAGAATTCGTTACTTTTCAATAACACATTCCCCCAATTTGTATCAAAATCTTTTAAAAATCTAATTTTATTTAAACCTAATAGGGACATAATGTTTCAATTCGAAGGAAAATGTCTAACTAGACTATAAAAATTACGTGATCAATTATGCTACCAGTACAGAAAAATTTGATAGACAACACATGGCGATGTTGATTGGAAGATGGAAAGAGAAAAAAAGAAAACAATCCAATTATCTGTGGCCACGTCAGCGTCGGCAAGAATTATGTCAAGAATTTCTTGCACTCATGGCTTTTTCCTTATGTGATAGTAGCAATCCACGAGAAAGTAGAATTCGAAGTTAATGAGGATTATTTTTTAACAATTATATTATCAACAATTTATTGTGTGCCTATCTTGTGGCTCTTTACCGTCTATTTAGACATTTTGCATTGAGTGGGACATTGTACGCATGATTTTAAGAACTTGGGGATCCTTATAGGAATTTAGCTTAGTTTTAAAATTTTGAAATATCTGTATTTTCAATTTCTTTTCACATTAAAAAAGAATGATGGGTATCCAAAACTAATACAGGTTCAGTTAAATAAATTATATGATTTTATATTTAAATTACTTAATTATCTAATGTCATTTAGTTGCCATCTCATTAGCACCAATGGCTATTAAAAGCAAATGTGAAATAAAAATAGGGATAAAAGTTATGAATTCTTTATTGTTGAGATTGAAAACGAATTCCAATGATGGGAAAAGATATTGAATATAAGTTACAGGAAAAATTGTAGTATTTTCATTTTTTGTAGACTATACTCTATCCTTCATTTTATGTCAGTGGAGGTTCCTAACCTTTCGTAAATATGCACTTGAGATCCATTTGGATGAAAATTGTCCAAAACACCGTCAGTTGATCGGAAAAATTAAGGAATCAATATCTAATAAAACTGTCCAAAACACCGTTAAAAAAGGTATCAGCATCCAATAAAATCATCGCGGTAGCAGATAGTTCAAAAAACTTTTCTGCTCAACTAACGATGTTTTGGACCATTTCTGTCCAGATGAATCTCAGGTGCATATTTATGAAAAATTATGGGCCTTCGTTGGTACAAAATGAAGGTCAGTGTAAAATTTGTAAAAATGAAAAAGTTAGGGACTGCTATTGCAATTTTCCATAAGTTATATAACATGCAAAAAGTTGAACTCGGTGCAGTTTACATGTGAAAACATGTTCAGTAATTCGCCCATTTACATGAGTTGGTCTTGTCCACTTGGCACAACATAAATGGATGGAAGGAAGTGTCCCAAATTGTACCACTTGAGATTTAATCTTGTCCACTAGTTTTGATCCTAAGGCTGTGATTCATTCTCCTATTTTCTTTTGGTTTTTGGCTTAAGAATTATGTTCTTGTATTTTGAACATGGAGACGGTGATTAGGGTGAACAGTGTTTTTCTCCCCCGACTGTTCATGGTTGCCGAGTGGATTTAGGTATTGCTTGGGTGCAATAGGTGGCATTGTTGGAAATTATATAGCAATTGAGAGAAATAGGAGATGATGAAAAAGGATCAAAGGTTGATATGATATTCGAAGACTTGAACATGAAAATATCGTTATCCTCAAACAATATTTTGTTTCCTCTCACAATGGTGGCAATGTTGGAAATTATATAGCAATGGAGAGAAATAGGAGAAGATGAAAAAGGATCAAAGGTTGATGTGATATTTGAAGAAGACGCAAACACGAAAAGATCGCTATCCTCAAACGATATTTGCCTTCTCTCACAGTACTTTTAAAGGTTTGAAATAGCAAATAATTTGTAGGATTTACCAAGTTTCAATAAAGAACACCAAAGCAGAGTAATTTTTCAAATGAACAAGTGAAAACTAAAGTTTTGAATATGTAAAGGATCAATAATTTCTTCAGTGTCTGGATGAATAGTACAATGTTTTTCATTGTGTTTAGGGATGAATACTATCATGTATATATAGTTTTCAATCATCCCAACACAAAATGGTTTCATCTCAACAATAAAAGGTGTATTGACTCACCAAAAAATCACCAGAAAATTCAAAAGGTTGGATTTCGAAGCCATGCGGTTGTATAGGTTATAACCATGTGGCTGCATGACAATAACGTTGGCCGCCACATTTGTTTCTAAAGGGACACATGCGATCGCAAGCCACAAAGGCCTATGCAATCGCATAAACTATATACATGGCATGATTTTTTGCCTTTTTTCAATTTTCTTAATTCATCCAAATTGATTTTGAACAAGAAGATTACAACAATTTCCCGCTTGTTCGAAATCAATGTTAATTATATAATCAAGTATCAACACTCATGCATAAGGATTAAATATCTTTTGATTTGAATCTAACTATAGTGTAAATCTCACAAAGTATTATCGAAATTTCAGGTAGTTAGAAAGCTTTGCTAGTTATTCCTTATGACAATACCAATGAAATCATACACACAAGTGTTATACTTTCTCAAGTACCTCTAAGTCCCTTAGTGTTAATATGGCCTTCCACTTATCATTTTTCATTGAAATTTTTAAAGAGAGAAATTTTAACTCTCTAATGAGTCTACACACCTGAAATTTTACAAGGGTGAAGTTCTTCCGGTATCTTTGTTACTTTTAAAGATATTTGTACTATGTACTGAACTTCATTAAGAGTTTTAAAACTCATCAATTCAATCATAATAACCAACACTATTTTGGATGTATTACTTTTACTGAAAAGCAATTTCCTTCATCTTCTTATCCCGATATATGAGTGGATGACCACCAAGATTTACAGATACCATATAATTTACAACGAATATTCGATCTGGATTTATTTCTTATCTTCCAGGAAACTCTCATTTTATTCTTAAGGCATATAATCCTTACAGGTTTGCAAGACAACATGACTTTAGGCAGAAAGGAAAAGCCTTTTGTACACTCCCCTCATATGAGGGAAGGTGCCCATGCCCAATTAATATGCGGGCCCCTCCCCATGTGAGGGGCTACTCACCTAGTTGTAAGGCTCGGTGTACGTATAGCAGCTCCTTTAGGCAGAAACTTTCTGGTTCACGAAGAAAGTTAGATATTGCTTCTAATACAAGCGACATATATCACATTTGGTTGTCTTTGACTCGGACGATAAGTGAATCTATATTTCATATTCTAGATTATATAAAGGATATATATCAAATTATTGATGCAAAGTACCAATGTTGGTGGAATAACCAAGTGTTGCCAACTTTGACAAAGGTTCAAGTGCAGGTTTTATCTTCTAACGAGAGTCATGACTCTTGATCTAGCTTCAAAGTAAATGACCAGGATCATAGAAAATGGTTAAACCCTTCAAATATTATTCATGAAGAGATGTCTCAAAAGAGAGAACCAAATTTGAAGCAATTTTAATTCCAGACTATAGTAGTCCTAGAGATCGAACATCCCACACCCCTGGAAAAACTTTTACTCTGGAAGATAAAAGTTCTGAAGATCAGGTATACTTTTTTTAACATAGTACTTTTATTTGATCTTATATAACAAACTTCAATTTTAGGCTTCTCTTTTATGAATATATAAAAGTGGAAATTACAGGTAACCATACATTAAAAATCCAATTATCTAAAAACAGGCCCAACCTTATTCATAAATCAGATTTTTTTTAAAATATTTTTTCAATTAGATAAATCATGCATAACTGTAACCCGTAATTTTAGAGACTTAAAAATGGAAACTGTCGTACATTCCCATATGTCCAGTCTAATCCTACATCACGTCCATATTTTCTTCATCGATTCTCGCGAATTTTCAGCACCCGACTCCAGTATCCGGTGAAAATCTCCAGCGCAGTGGTCACAACCGTCGACGTTCTATATACTTCCATTAAAGTAACACCTTTCGATTTTTCATCCATCTCTGTGTAAGCGACTTCCAATAGATACAAAAAAATGACCCGTTCGAGTAGTGCAAATCGAGCGAAGAAATCGGAAAGCAAATCTTCGGGTAGTGTAGGTAAACGGAAGGCTGAACAAATACGCGAAGATTCCCCTTCCAAACGGCATAAGCCATCACGATCAGTCCCATCAAAGAATGCAAAGAAGGTTTGTTTTTTAAGTTCAGCGAAATTTTTTTTCAATTAGAGCATGCATCTGGACTTTGAAATGGATGGGTAAGAATTATGTTAGACGAATTTTTTATTTGGTGACAGACCATGCTATCTATTTTTCTGGACATTGTTATTCTATTCAAAATGTATAAGAATTTAAAAGGATAGTATTGTTGTGTGATTATGAGGGTTGAGTCAGGAAAGCCTATAAGGGAATTTGTGACCTATTAGTCATTGTTGTGGCCTGGTGTGTTCATTGGCGACCAAGTATTTTTTTATTTGTGACCAATGCTCAGCCATTGGTATGCATTTGGAGGGGAAATTTTGTAGTTGTTTGTGTAAATCTCCTTTTCAAGTTCATGTTGTGACCTTTATAATAATGTGTGACCAATTACTTATTCTGTGTTGTGACCAATGCGCAGGCTTGGAGATTCATCATACCAGAGAATAGTTGGTTTCCCAGTAAAATCACGATTACACCCACGAAGGGTGTGCCGTCTAATTTCAAAGCCAACCTTAATGAAGACCAACGACATATACTGCAGAACACATGTGTTGCACACTTCATGGAATGCGATGAAATTGCTGTACAATCGTAGTTGATACACTATCTCCTGTTGAGGCAGGTTCGCCAGCCCAATGAGAATGAAATGTGATTCAATATAGCTGGGAGGTTTGTAAGATTCTCTGTGTTGGAGTTTTGTTTGGTGACTAGTCTTAGATACTTTGGTGATGTGGATATGAATCGGTTGGAGAAGACTCCCTCGCGTTTGAAAAGGAGATACTTTAGTAACTTGAAGGTGGTGACACATGCGAATGTAAAGGAAAGACTTCTTTCTGCGGGTGACATTCCAGATGAGGATGTTTCAAGGCTTGGTGCGTTGTATTTCATTACTTCGTACCTATATCCAAGAGACTATAAGAAGGTGGTTGAACACTATATGTTTGTTCTAGTAGAGGATTTTAATCCGATGAACTCGTTCTTATGGGGTAAGTCACTCTTTGAGACACTAATTAGTTCATTGAGGGAGGGTTTAAGTAAGAGAACGACCCATTATAGACTACGAGATCTTCTAATAGCGTTTCAAGTATGGATTTACGAGACGATCCCTACCCTCGATGGATATGTAGCAACAAGGACCTCAAGAACGTATCCCCGAATAATGAATTGGACAGCAGACGATCACCCACCTGCTGTTAAACTTGATGGACCTGATTGCTTCTGTAATCCCGAAGTAATTATCTTAACACCATTTACTATATGTCAATGCATCTCAAATGTGCTTATCCTTAGGTCACAAGTCGTAACACAGAACTTAAATAGTTGTGTATCTAAGTCAGAGATTATACACATCAAGTCACAACATATGTTCATTGACTCACAATTAATAATATACAGGTCACAGAACACACTTATGACATGCATCACACGGTTATGACCGGACATATACCCAGTTACTATTACAGCTCATTGCTTGGGTTTATTATTTTGTACATCGATGTAGTGTGCTGGCATTATAATGTGTCTGTGCTTGGAATAGCAGATGGAAATACGTGACCTGGACCCTTTAGACATGGAAATGGCAATGCCGTACATGTATGAAGTGCAATATATCAAGCCTGTCCAGCCGGAACGTGCACATGGGGAGAAGAGAAAGGGAGTTATGGTGGATAGATTAGTTCATTCCGTCAGGGCAACTAGGAAGCCGAGTTACTCGAGTGAAAAAACATCTACGCCACTGCTTATGAATACGGATGGTAGACTTGGTCACTCTGATGTGCCTCTCGACGATGGTGATGATGATTTTGTTGACACCCCACCCAGATGGCAGGGAACAACGTTCAATGCCAATTCGCCTAGTAGGGAGGATCAGCTGACGCCAAACGATGTAACTTGTTAAATAATGTCAGCTGTGGGTCACAGGTCATATTTTCTAGCTAACGGTTTTTCTGTCAATTCAGTACGGGTTACAGGTTATTCCACCTTTTGCTGTTATCATGAGTCGTCGTGTGCACATGACACATGTATTAGAAACATGTCACATAATAGGTCACATGTCACAGATTATGTCACATTCAGTTATTATTCTTGGTGCAACATCGTAGTTCGTTTCTATGTCACAGTTTATAGGTCATTGATCTGGCAGTTCATTATAGGGAGCAGGCATCTGGACTATAAATGTTTTCACCATTGTATTGCCACTGATAATGGGTAGTCATGTGGTGCGGGTGGTTGACAAAATGCGAAAACAGTTTTTCAAATAATTAACTGAACTCCAAATTGAGAATCGTCGGATGAGTGTGGCAATCGATGCGATGAAGTCAGAGATATCGTCGCTCAAGCATGATCAGCAAAACAAATTGAACAATATTGTCCACATGCAAGGTGAAATCCGTACAGACTTGATCGACATCAGATCGAATTTGCAGTTTATGACCGAATCTGTGACCGCCTTGATTTCTAGTTCCATGGAAGAAATCTTGACCAAATTCAGAGATAAATCTGGGCTAAACATTGTCAAAGATTATGAACCTTTGGACAAGGTAATCAACATACCATGTGATCTCATAAAATGATATATGTTTATTTGTCGTATGAACTTTAACTATGATTATACATTTTATGTTACGGGTTGGAGATGTCGAAATAACAGTTGATTCTAAAGGCAAGGGTAAGATGGAAACCGACGTTGACGTTGAATTTCCATATAGCCTACAACCTCCATCCTTCGATCTGGGTGTTTGTTTCATGCAACCAACACCCACAGAACCAACAAAATTGAAAAAGGTGGAAACGTATGTTGCGTCTGTCGTACATGATGTTCTGAAGGACACGAAATCTGCCGAGAAGGTGGTAAGCCCAGATAATTCTGTCAGATATGTAAACTACCGTACGTTTCATGTTTCAGCAAGTCACAATCCATATCAAATTAATATGCATGAGTCTCCTGTTTTTGCACCAAGTTTTGGATTGCCCGTTAAGAGGGCTCCTAGGCTGGCTAAAGCACTTCAATCTCCGTAGGTTCATGAAGGGAAGCAAAACAAGCATTCTAATAATGTCGTAATCTTCCAACACTACAATCAGTCTGCGGACCATGCCGATATTGCTGACTTTCAGAGTTGGTTCTAGAGAGGATATAAGCCACATAACAAGTATGATTTATTTTTTACATATCATTATAATTAGTCTGTGTATGAATATTCAGTCAAGTTTTCTTTGCACGAAAAAGTTTAATGATCGAGATGATCGTATTTGTCCACCTTTTCTTGTTGGTCAGTTCCTCATCGGAAATAAAACATGGTGGTACGAACTTGTGTCTAGGGATATGTCACTGAGTAGTTCGGTATGTATCCTTTTGTAAGTCTCAATTCATATGAGTAGGTCATAGATTCCATAGTCATGGTCATAGCCAAGTAACTATATGTCACTGCCCACGTCCCTCTTACATTCTAGAGTCTATAAAGTTCGCAATGCGATACACATGTTTCATATGTCCCAATGCAGGTCACATTTTTATATGCATAACAGGTCACATGTAATTGTCACAGACCATTTGAGGTTGGTCACAGATAAAAGTGAATAGGTCACAGTTTACTTACAGAGTGCACTCCAGCATATTTTCTGGTCACATTTCACCCTGCACAATTTAGAAGATGGTGGTACGAAGTTGTGTCTAGGTATGGGTCATTGAGTTGTTCGGTATGTATCTATTTGTAAGTCTCAATTCATATGAGTATGTCATACATTCCATGGTCATGGTCACAGCCAACTACCTATATGTCACTGCCCACATCCTTCTTACATTCAATTTATAAAGTTCGCAATGCCATATGCATGGTTCGTATTTCCCAATCAGGTCACATTTTGGTATGCATAACAGGTCACATGTAATGGTCAAAGATCATTTGCGGTTGGTCACAGATAACGGTGAATAGGTCACAGTCATTTACAGAGTGCACTCAAGCATATTTTCTAGTTACAGTTCACCCTGCACAATTTATATGTCAACTCAATCTCATAGTTTTCCATTTTTTTAGCATATGGATGTATGCTTCTACTACATACATCAGTTAGCAAGTAATGGAAAAAACATCAAAGTCAACGCCACCACGACCGACACATTGTTTCAAGCTAAGCTGAAGAACATGTACCACAAGTTCAAGCAAGATCCAGAGGTAATTATCATGGATGAGAGACTCATTGATGACATCACAGGTGCACAAATTCCACTGAGCAAACTTTGGGTAGAAGTGGACCTTGTGTTCATGCCCATTCTGCGTACAAACAAAGCGCATTGGATGCTTGTACTGCTTGATATCAAAAAGTAGACCTTACTTGTATTAAATTCGGCAAGAAAAACATACAATGACATCAAGGTCCTTAATGGAATTGATCCTTTTGTCAAAATGATCCCTCACCTCAAGGACTGTATTGGAATTTGGAGAAAGGATTCGGATCCATCTGCTGACGATTCCAAGGAGTTGAAGGTGGTGCTTAATTCCTCCATCCCGCAACAGAATAATGGGTAATTTTTGTCACCGAGAATTTAAACATACTGAAATAATATGATTCTATACATAATGGACTGGAATTTTTTTCACTTTGCAGGCATAACTGTGGCATATATGTGATTAAATATGCCTAGTACATGCTTCATGTCAATTTAGGATCGATGCCGATGAAATTTGATGCGGCTGAAGCACGTCTGGATGTTGCATCATTGTTATTCAAGCACCGTGAAGTCGGTACAGAGAGGAAGACGTTGCTGCCAACTGGTGGAGATAGTATAGTTATTGAGTGACATTAGGGGTGTAGTTTGAAAATGCAGTAGAATGGAATGTGAAGTGTGGTTATGGATAATTTTTTTGTTTGCTTTGAACAAGGGTGTTGTGTTCTGGGAATATTCTTTAGTATTTGATTTAAGCAACAATATTTAAGCAATAGTTTGAGTTTTGGATTTCACGTGTCTTGAAATTATGTTTTGAATGTATTATTCAGCTTGAGATATTGCGTCACATAAAAAGTCACCTAACATGGCACAATCAGTATAATATTCTTTGTGCACAACCATAGTTCGCTGCAAAGGTCACAGGCAACTATAAACAAGTCACAGAAGAAGCCACCGACCAAGTCACAGTTTGATGTATATTGTTCATATCACGGACAACTGGAAATAGGTCACAGCAGATGATCGCATGTTCCAAATCCTTATGCACAGTCCTTGCAACGGGTCACAGTACGGGTCACATTTCACATAAAAGGTCACCTAACATGTCACAATAAGTATAATATTCTTCGTGCACAACCATAGTTCACTGCAAAGGTCACAGGCAACTGGAAACAAGTCATAGCAGAGATCACATTTTCCAATTCCTTATGCACAATCTCTTGCCAACGGGTCCCAGTATGAGTTACATGTTAAGTAAGAAGTCACCAAAAATGTCGCAATAAGTATAATATTCTTCGTGCACAACCACAGTTCGTAGCGAAGGTCACAGGTCAATGTTCCAGATTCACATAACATCTAACAGACCACTTTTTACCTGTGACACCCCAAACTCGTTTATTATGAAGTGAATGTAACAATCCCCTCCCCCTCGTGAAAGTTCGCACTGTAATGGTCACAGCACACGTCACAGCATGGGCGGAGCCCTACTAGGTCGAGTGCGGGCAGATGCCCGCATTGAACTCCAGCCCAGAAATTTTTATTTATTTATTTATTTTTGTTAAGCCTGAACTCCACAACCACACAGTCATGTTGAAGAAGCTCTTATTGGACCGCTTTTTCTTGGCTATGTAGAGGTTATCAATACCAGACTTAGGATAAACAGGCCAGATTCAATTCCTTTTCTTTTGTCAAGTTTGGGGAAAAATATATTTGTTAGTTTTGCCGCTAGGGATTTCACCTGATCTGTCTTTGCATTTTCCGGCAGCCTGAACTGGCTAAAGAACTTGCCGCTGCTTCTTTCCATGCGATGTCACTTATCATTCTTTTCCTCTTGCTCATTGCTCCTCTCTCCATTTATCTGGAGCACTCCACCTTCTTCAACCTCCACCTTCACCTCTTCCTTCTTCAGCCCAGGAAGATCGACCTTGAATACATGGGGCTCTGGAGTCTCTTTCCAGTTTATACGAGCATTTGCAAATGCAGAAGTTTCGCGGGCAGAACTTGGGATATTGACTACCAAACTTGAGAAAGGGAAGCCCTCAAAAGGATCCCAAATGTCAAGAGAGAATGGATCGAAAATGTTGCTGCGTCAGTTGCCAAAGAAGCTTGGAATCAGAGACATTTTTTTTATGGATTTCTTAAATCAAAGAACTCTAAATTTTTTGCAATGGCTGAATTCAAATTCTGTGATGTATGTTGCCCAGAGGGGAATGATTTATATAGGAGGACGATGATGATTGATTCTAGCACCATCTCATCGATTGTGAGCAATAATATCCTACAAACCATCTGTCATCATCTTCGACCGAAAAGTATTATAAAAATAATAAATAAAATATATTCTAGAGAAGACAAGTGCACTCTATAAAATTCTAAACTATTACGTTATGAAAGTAATTTGACATCCAATGGGATACAACCACCTGTAGTTTATAGAAACCCAATAAATAAAGTTTGCTCAACTAAACTTTGTAATTCTTTATATCTTCTCTTCCTGCAAAACTAGTAGCAAACTCTTTAATTAGTTTTATAATAATTTTATTTTAACATTACTAACTTTTTCATTTTTAATAACTTGTCTAATTAGTAGTGCATATTGACTTAAAATAATGCTATCTACGTTAGTGTTAGAATACTAATTTATGTGACATCATCTGATTGGTTCAGACCCCGTTCGTTTCTCATTCTTTAGCCAAAAAAATGAAAAATATGACCGTTATCTATCATATCAAACCGCCATATTTAACTTCCTCTCTCTTCTGTGGGTTCCATAACAGTTATATTTTTTATTCTCATTCTTATAAGAATGAGAATCAAACGGTGGCTCAATAAAAAATAAAATTGTGGGATTCATTTAATTGTATTTTTCATTTAGAGTCCGTATGATAGTGCCCAATTTCTTAGAAAATGTCACATTCGAGAATTTTTTTTCTACTTTGATTGTTTGATACGAAAGTCGAATTAGAGTTCGAATTCTAAGGTACAAACACTTAAAGCATGTTTTTGATTGATTCCATGGAAATCGAATTCTCATGATTTTGGTAATTTTTTTTCCAGCTTAAATGAAATTGGTTTACTTTTTTCACATTTGCAATCAATCGGACCCTTAGTGATACTTAGCGCCACCAAAAATAGTATTTTAACATCAATGGTACTAAATAGCATTATTCATTGAGTTATCATGTCTGGTATTGAACTTATCAACATGTTCACTATGCATTATGTATTTTTCTTCATCTTGAATATTATTAATAATCAAACTCAAGTACCTAGTGCAATATCTCTTAAGTTTCGGAGACAACACATTGTGACCATTATCAAGCGTTTACATGAAATGGAATTAATCCCATATAACTAGTGAGAGGATAAAAGCTTCACAATACTGATGTGGTACGAAAATCTCAAAATTTTTATCTTGCTCGCTGAGGCAGGAGATCAAGATTGTTATATGAAAACAAGAAAACTATAGATCATTATATTTCGGGGAAAAAATAAAATAAAATAATTCAAGATTATACCTTGAAGAGTTTTACTATCCAATTTTGACAAAGTTGAAGAACTCCCAATTTTCAACTCCACTGATCCTTGTGACACCAATTGGCCACTATTCAACCTCAGAGCGAAAATGCGCCCGACTAGCCATTGTTGTCGACAACCGAAATGGCGGTGCTATCAACGAATCTAACTTCTTCGGTGCAACCAAAAACTTCTTCCGTGAAATGTGAAATTGGAGTATTTTTTTATCATCACAAAATCCATGACCTAAAACCTTAACGGTCGGCATCGAAAAAAGTTGCCCGCACTGAACTCAAATCCTGGCTCCGCCCCTGCGTCACAGGTTCTTTTAGGGTATACCCAATTTCCACTTGTCACGTTTGCTTGTATTTAAAAATATGTTCATGTGGAAAGAACATTACAAGTACAATAGTAAAACATCCATATTATAAGGTTTGAACTTGGAAATGTTGTTATTAAATAAATATTTGTGTCCTCTAACAAATTGTGTCTGATATTACGTTCAAACAATGAATGGAAAAGTAAACCAACTGTCTTAACGGAGCCAAACTGTTGCAAGTTCTATGATATGTATCATCTGTTGACTTTCTTATCTTTTCTTTGTTTTTTTGATTGAATCTGACTTAATGGAACCAAACTGCTACAAATTCTGCGATTGTGACCACTTTCACCGCAACAACCGCATTTGACAGTTATGTTATCTTCAACTGCAGATCTAAACCTCTTCTCAGTAGGCCTTCCGCAACTTTGCTTTTGATTAGGTGGTAACACGACTATGTTCTCAAAGTCTTTGGGCATTATCCATTCATTTGGATTTCCTACAGGGAAAACAGTTTCGTTGTAAGTATTCTTGTATGCTTCTCTCGTGTAATAATATGAACAAAACTCATATGGATCCATCTTCACACTTGCAATCACAACCACAGCATGTGGACATGGTAGTTGATCAACTTGAAGCATCCTACACGTGCGTGTATGTCCTTCTATATCAACAACAAAAGTTAAATTTTCATAGTTGGCTGAGAACATTGCCTGATTAATACGCGCAACCACAACAAAAAAATAATATAACAAATGTCACTAAGAAATTGGCTACAACGAACAAGTTACAGGTCACAGATAACATTTCAAGCACAAATGTTGACATTACCCTCAAGTTTCTCATATCCGTGCTCATTTCCCTCATTTGCTTCTCATACTTGCTTGACAAGGTTGTGAAAGTCGCTTGCGCAGATTCTCGATGTCTACAAAACCACGACTGTATGGTTTGTCGCAATGACTCCAACAAAGCTACAATGGGATAGTTCTTGACAGATTCTGTGACTGCATTAATCGACTCTACTATATTCGATGTCATTGTAGAATATCGATTCGTTGGCATGTGGAATCGTGACCATTTAGAGGGCCCGACACTGTCCTACAAACATAAACATGATTATCTGTTAATGATATATTTCACAATACTGTAATAAATGTATGCACAAGGATATAATTTGATGGTAATATGTAATATATTACCAGGTAACCCCTTATCTTTCCATTAATCGTGTCAAGCTGTTGCATGTTATATTCGTATTCTGACAACGTATAGGCACGAACAGCTAAATTAAATGTTTGCGTTATATTTTTACCCGATTTTCCATAACGTGACTTTAGATTTTGAAGAAGATGATATGAACAAATTCCATGACATGTTCCTGGATACACCTTCTTAATAGCATTTTTGATGCTATTATGGCGATCCGATACGAAGCACAACCCTTCTCTATAGCCATACGCATTCCTCAAATTTTTGAAGAACCATGTCCACGAGGCATCATTCTCACTATCCCTAATCCCAAAAGCAAGTATGTATATGCTATTATTTGCATCTTGTGTACATGCTGTAAATAACGTCCCACCATAGTGTCCACTTAAGTACGTGCCATCAACCACAACAACTGGCCTACAATGTCCCCAACCTCGAATTGATGCGACTAGCGCCATGAAGCAATATTTGAACCTACTGTGACCATCAAGCTCCAGATCTGTGACCGTTCCAGGATTTGTATGTTGCAACATGGCAAAGAATCTTAGTATATTATTAAAAGAATCAGCTGGATCACCCCTAATCAGTTTCAAAGTTTCCTCCCGAGACCTCCACGCTTTCACATAATTCAACGATACTCCATACGTATGCAACACGTCATTACATATATCATTCGGGGTATACAGAGTGCGTGACGATGTGTACTTGTATTTTGTGCAGTGCGATACAAGTTCTTTTATTGCTTGCCTATGAGAACCAAGTACAATGTTAGAAGCACATCTGTGACCTTCTACAATATGCCTAATTTTAAACAAGTCCGTTCTAGCCATCCTAGATGCTCTACAGATCCAATCACACTCGTCATCTAAACACTTGACAAGATAGTCCTTCTTATCTAACCGAACAACCACATATTTAAACATGTTTTGGATCGTATAAAGGGACAAGCTCAGCTTCATGATTTTTTTGTTACGAAAAACCCTCCCCATCTCCACGTCCCTAGCGTTGGCGACCGATACAACCGTGACCTCATGCTCATAGTTGTCACACAACGATTCTATTATCGCCCCGCATATATCTAATGACATATCTATCAATGAAAATTTTGGTCCACTGGGTTCCACACCAAATGGTAACATTGCACTGTTTTGTTGGCTATCTTCTTCCGTGACCTCAATGAAGATTGGATATTTGGATGGGTCACGTTCCATATCTTTCAACGCCATGTATGACAGCACATTATTGTCATTCTTGATCACAATTGGAGGCAGTTCACTTTTCAAAACATACTTCATTGTGACTGCCACGTCAGTGGGATCCAATCCAATCTCAGCCATAACTGTATCCACCAGTTGCATGTACCCGCAATTACGATCGATTAAGACCAACGAAGGCTCTGAGCCATTCAATAGGCAAACATGTATGTATCCCATTTCTGCAACATCAACTAGAATAATGTCAATTACAAAACAAGGTATAGGTCACAACTAATGAATAACACAGTTTATGACACGGAGTAACATTTTGCGTGTAACAGCAAATTTGTCACAGTTTCATTGCAAATTGGAATAGGTCATGGCATCATGTCACATATGTGTCAAAGTTTCAAATGGAGCACAATACGATTATTACAACAAATATGTAAAAGTTTCAAATGCAAATGGAGATCAGGTCAGAGCATCAAGTCACAGATATTGAAAAGGAGTCTCAATATGTAGACGAGAGGAAATGCGTCACCAATTATAATGCAATTAAGATCACAGTCATAATTCACATATAACAGGGATTCCGCCGCAGTGGTTATCAGGCAGCAAGCGGATTTTGAGATTAATTGATTTTCAATGACATACCCGATGAAAACCGAAACCCCTGAATACGACGACTGCTGCTGAATTGGATGCCGTTCGGACGAATCCGTTGACTAATTTGCTGTTAAGCGATCGTCTTTCCCCAACTAGGACTTGGATTATGCGATTGACGTCAATCAAAGGAATTCCGTCAACCAAAAAAAAAGCA
The DNA here is from genome assembly GCF_002742605.1 of Olea europaea var. sylvestris. Taxonomy (NCBI): domain Eukaryota; kingdom Viridiplantae; phylum Streptophyta; class Magnoliopsida; order Lamiales; family Oleaceae; genus Olea; species Olea europaea. The sequence goes on along the minus strand of NC_036257.1, from coordinate 17,001,340 downwards.
AATTCAATTTTTTTGTCGTCGGATTGGAAATGAAACATTTTATTTTAGGGATGTGAATCTATTATGATACAGACTGGCGTTAATGGAGATACGTGCGTTGATGGAGATATGTTCCTAGTTTTTAGGAAACTGATTTGGAAAGAGATTTTGACATACAGTTATTTATGAAATCTGATTTCAGAAACTGTAAACATGTTAGCTTATTTTTGAATTGGGCCATATTTACTACTGGTAATACGAATTTTTCCCTATATAAAATGAAGCAATCAGTAAAGCCCGAGCCACTCAAGCTATTCCAAGTCCTCCAAAAGGGGACCTCGAAGTTTCTAACATTAACACCAGTCTTCTAAAAATAACATCAGATGGTGGATTTCTAGACATGTCACCTGTAACTCGAAATGCGGGTATGTTCTTTATTTTCCTTTGTCTATCTCTCTCTCTCTTTTGAGACCATCCTTCATTTTTTGTAGGTTTTCCAAATATTCCTAAAGGATGAATCCAAGCTTTTAACAAGATTAGACTGGTAGGAATGATGGGAAAATCGATGCACTTCAAGGAATAGAAGGTACTCATGATTTTCGCGTGCCTCCTTGCAAAATACCTTTCACCATTAATGAATGTACTTTTGCGCTTAATGTAGATAATTTCAATAATGAAGATGAAACGAATTTTGAACTATGAGAGCTAACATTTCATAGACCAATCAAGAATCTCAGTTGTTCTATCTTCATTAGCTTTAGTTAACATTCATTCTTCAGAGACAAACAATCATGGGGTTGCGCTAATTTGTTCTGTCATGTTTGGTTGTCTACCTGGAATAACTCAAGGGTCCCCTTACTTGAAGGCTGCTCTCCAAGAAGCCAGAACTAATTATCTTTAGAACTATTTTAGGGATGTTTTGAAGAATGGATTTTCCAACATCCGGTCTTGGTGGGATGAAATAATTTAATTTTTAAAATATAATTACCAGCTCATTTCGTATAAATCCAACACCTTTGATGAAACGTATGGATGTATTTCTTAAAGACATTAACCTTTATTTATTTGAAATAAAGAAACATTTGGAGTGTCCAACCGCTGAAGAGAAGGTTGAGCAGTTGAAACTTTAAATATTCAACTGGAAGTCGAGGATTCTACTTGTTTTTTATTGGAAGATAAAATTAGTCAACTACCTTCTAAGCTGGACAGACTCCGCGATGAGTTTCAAGTCTTTCAGGAATAAAGAATATGTTTGGAATTGTGAAGGCCTCATTAGAAGAATCACAGACAAGAGATACCACTAGCATAATATCCATTGACTAGAAAAGAAAAATCCTTGAAAATAGTTTCTTGCAAGTAATTAATGGAGAGTGATCTTGGTCAAGTTGGGATTTTCTGATTTTCTTTAGGACCATATTCATCTTTTTTTGATTATGAACTTTTCTTCTTCATTTTCATGTGTATTTTTATTCCAGAAAATGGTAAACAAATCAAATAAACTTATTAGTTATGACTGAATTTCGGGGCTTGGATATGCACTTCGAGACTTGGACATGAATTCGATTTGAAGAAGACTTTAATTTTTTTGTACCTGACTTGAACTTGCATGATTTGACTTTAAGATCTAGGCTTAAATTGATTGAGTGGTCCTAAAAAAATGCATAAATAGTTTTAAGTTGTTTATGTTGCCTCTTACTTTCGTATTTATTGTGAAAACAATATGTCCAAAATTAATTTCATTACTTGGGTCATATCATAAGGTGCTGAGACATACACATGTAGAAAATGCATATCGCTTAATTATTTGCTAGTTGCTAGCACCAAAGTTTCCAATTTTGCACTTTTTAGAGTTCGACAAGACAAGAAGCCTTTCAAAGAGACAAACCCAATAATTCCAAAATATGGCATTTTAATTCATGACCATAATTTATTTATATTCCAGTCACGTTCTCTTTTGATTTTCAATTTTAATTCTCCTCGAATTTATTTGTAGTTTTGTTTTTCTAAAATTAAATCATATTTGAAAAATAAATAATTTATTAAATGGAAAAGTAAATGGAAATATTTTAACTCCCACCAACGTTCCCGTTCCATTGCCATCTTTAATGGAAAGAGACCGCTTGCTATATAGTTATCCAAATTTTACCATTTTCATAACAATTAATGAAGTAATTGAATTAGAAGTCGCCATAAAAATATGAATTTTAACGTTTAAATAGACCTTTAAAGAAAGGCCAATGAATTGTAAATTTTAAATTTCCACCTCACAAATAATTCAGTTTGTGATGAAATAAAGTGATAAAATTCAATTTTTCCTGCAAAGCATTAGTTTAAGAATGCACATTTTCTTGTGAGATCGGTACGTTTATCATCCATTTTCACTAAAAGAATAAGAAGGAATATAATCCGTACAAGATATTCAACTTTAGGCTAAACTATATACAACACTGTAACATATAAGGATTTGAACAACTCTTCTTAATAAAGTTAACATTTTAAGATGGAATTTGAAGTCTTATTATAGTATCAAAACCCATTAAATTTCAACGAACAATTCGATTCGATTAAGAATCAGAAAATGAGCATGCGAATTTCGAGATTGGTTTACTTGAAATGAGCCACAATCTTGTTGGATCATATTAAGGATAAATCATACCTTGATTCAAGAAGAAAATTCTTTATTAAAATTTCGAAGACGAGAACAAAAGACAAACAAATGTATATAGGCTTTTATGGGTTTGCTTGGACGATTCCTTTTAATAAGGCTAATCTTTAAAGACGGAACTCCAATTCAGAATAACAATACCAGAACTTGTGGACTAGTCAGATGTGTGGTACTTCAATAGGACCATGGATAAACAAGAGGGGGGTTTTAATCTCTAAGTACAAATAAAGTAGAAACGGTACAAAATGAGTATGTCGATAAATTCTTTGGTGATGGGGATGGATAGTCGTTTGTGTCAGCTTCTTTTTCCTCTTCATGAATTGTTTCCAACATCTTTGATGCTGGGTGCCTCGTGATGTTCACAAACTGTGGTGGTGCTACTTCGATTATAAATCTAGCAATTCGAGCATTCGCCATTTTTTCTTCAAATGTTAAGATACTAGTAATGTGAAAAAGGGCTAAAGTATATGAGGAGAGATTTGTTGAGATTGAGATGGTCTGGTCGAAATTTATAGGGGAATGCTTTGCTATATTTCCAATAACTCGATGATATTACAGCATTATGTGCAGTCTTAAATTGAGTGAGTGGTCCTAATCAAATGTTTAAATGATTTTAGGCTGCTTGTGCCGCCTCTTACTTTACGTATTTATTGTGAAAACAATATGTCGAAATTTAATTTCTTTACTGGGGTCATAAGGTGCTATGTGTATATGTATGTGTAGAAAATGCATATGCCTTTGAATATTTGCTTTTTGTTGGTAACGTTTGCTCTTTCCTGAAATTGACAGGAAGATGCCTATTAATGCCATCTTTCAGTAGATGATTGTCATGGAAAGGGTCTCCCGTAAGAGTTGGAAGGTGTCGTGTAGAATTATGTGGAACGATTACGTCATTAATCTCAAATTTATTGGGAACAATGGTTGATTTGTTGTCGTCTTGTATATACTATGTGTTTAGAAGTCGATAATCCATATATTTCTTAGCCCTTAATTTCGGTACTTAATTTTTTTTTGATTAATACCTTCTCAGCTTGAAAGGACAACCTAAGAAGACCTTATTTGGGGAAATTAAAAAAACAAAAAACAAAAAAAACAATAAAATAACTAGAAGGTAAAGTACAATGTACGATCAACTAACCAAACAACCAAGAAGTTCAGTATGTTATAAATATTGTTGAACACTTCATCTAAAAGGTTTAAATTGTTAGAAAATCGACACGTTTATTTAGTTAGATTCAGTTTTTAACACGATTCAACAAGTACATATCAAAATTGTTTTCATGTATACTTCTCGTACATGAATAATTGCAAAACTTAAACTCAAAACATACGTCTACTCTTATGTCTTCTCTAATACCATTTTGAACTACATAATTTAAATACTAACCCCGAACTTATTTAAGGACAACATGCATGTTGGAAATATGTAATGTTTGATATAAATTCGTTTCACGTTTCTTTTTAGCTTATCCAAAAGCTAAGTTTTGTCACTTATTTCGTCTCCCCCACAGAACCTTTCTATCACTTCTGCCGTTGCGTCTCTATCTAATATCCTTTTATCCATGGCAAGTCATATCTTTGGGGCAATTTGCGTCATAGCTTAGCAAAATGTGCAATGCAGATAGATGAACAAGATTAATAATAATTTGTTTTAAAATTTTTATCTACTTTCGGGGATGGACCCAGAAAATTTTTCAGTGCGGACGATATTAGTGAAGGTCTAAAAACAATGACATTATAATTTAAAGCACAAACATAATACTAAAACTAAAAAAACCCTAACAATTGTTCTTTACGAATTTTTATATTTTCATATTTTTGTACAATATAGACTAATGGCTTCCCGTGGAAAGCACCCATAAAATTATATTCTCTTTTCAACTTCCTAAAACCCACTATTCTAAAAGGTGCGCATTAGGGACGCCTAGGCATTGCCAATACTCGATACGTGGCGGAAAAGTCAAACTAAATGGCTTGACGCATTATTTAGCAATCAACAACAATCGTTGTGTGCTAATACACGTCTGGGCGCGCATAATTGTCTCTTTTTTTTTTTTTTTTTTTTTATTTTTTATTGTCTCTTTTTTTTTTTTTTTTTTTTAATTTTTAACTTTTAGTTAATTAATTAATTTATTTAAAATTCTTCTAAGTTAAGTCTTAAATGCTGATTTCTTGACTTCGTCGGTTCAAAATTCAAAATGGTCGTTTGAAGCCTTGAAAAAAGAATATCTCCCAAATATTCTTTTTTATTTACTATTTAATAGTTACATTTGGAGCTTATCTTTTTATTGAAAACTTTGAAAAAATGTATGAATTTCTTATAAATTTGTTTTAGATATTTGGCAGGTATTATTTTTAATTATTAAACGATTTTTCGATTGATTAAGAACTAAAATAATATTAAAATAAGAAACCGCTTTTTTGCGTCTATACCTCGCCTAGCCCAGAACTTGACTTTCACGTATCACCATGTATTACACCTTTTAAAACACTACTAAAAACCTTTATTGGATCGCTCTCATTTTCCTCCAAAAATCTCATCCTCTTTCGAGTCTCACCCTCAATATCCTCTTCCCCACCGTCACATTCCATACAGACCGTAGTTTGTAATCAGAGCTTCCAAATAGCATTACTAAAGTTAAGAGACGAGAGTGATAATCGGTTCTTAATTGGACTTCAGCATTGACATTTGAGCACGTGTCCAAAAAACAGAGGTATAAACATGAATAAGATCAAAAGTTCAGAAATTCCATCTTCATTTCTTAAATTAGAAAGACATTTTAAGTATATGAGTCATGCGGAGAAAAATACAAGTTCGGCCATTAAGGAAAAAAGAAGAGGTTAAAACAATACCAATACAATCAGGAACAAATGCAGGAGACTGGACTGGGCTGTAGTCCCTCCAAGGCTCAAGATGTTTCCTTTAAGTTTGTGCATGCGAGGCAAGTTCTACTAGTAACTCACTCGTAAGGTTAAGAAGATGGTTATCTATGAGTGAGTAAACCGAACTGTTTTGGAACTTGACATGGCAAATATTAGTTGAGCCAGCAGTGTTTGTGAAAGGCTCATTCACCTGTTTGTGACCAAAACGATGAAATTGCCAACAATTGAATAGTCAACCTTTCGAAGATAAAAATATACAATCCCAGACATGCATAGAAGATTAGCCAAAATCAATAAGGCAATGTAGCCTAGATGTCAGGAAATGAAAATCTTGAATGAGAAATTAGAACTTTATGGACTCTCTTCTCCTATGAAGCGCGAACATGATGACACGTAATTGAAAATGAAGATCTCACCATCGGTCGAAATCTCTTTCCTTCTACTCCCATCTTGAAGAAGTACTCTGCAGCAGTGGCGAGCTTTGGGACCTACAAGATTGAAGAGGAGCTATTATACTATCACTACAATTCAGTTGTCAGCCAAAGAAAGAGGACGTGAAAATCGAATACCTCTGCAATTACCATGGACCTTAGATTATTCGCAAGAATTGACTTTCATCGGCAACTGGAGAAAATGGATCTAATCGCTTCTGAGACAGAAATTGAACGGTAAAACAACAATGTCTCTGTTCCATGGATTTTAGAACCAATAAAGCACAGCTAAACTATCTGGAATAAAATCTGAAAAATGAGTTAACTAGATGTTTAGAAACATAGCTTCATTACTGTACAAAACCAATATTTTATAAAGGACTTGAGCACAAGGATTCGATTATCAAAGGTAAGCACCATGATTCAACATTGAGCTAACCTCAATTACAGAACTACTTTGATCATGAGCTTGTTGTCCCACACCACTTAGAGCACTTGAAACCAAAGAATGAATTGCTCTGAAACGCCAAACCTACTAATCATGGGCAGCAACGAGAAATACCATATAAACAATCAGAAAATTTAAAAATTACATACAAAATCCCACCAATTCAAGTACATCAGGAAAATGGACTTAAAGTTACTAGTCCTAAAAAATGCTATGACAGTAAGATGAGCATATTAGAGTAGAATCATGGTTCTCAGGACTTGAGACGAAAGACAAAGGCAGTACATGGATTGGACAACTGGAGATGCATGTGAATATTCGTGACATGTAACCTTCAACGTGTTTGACTGCCGTCACAAGTAGTAACCAATTTTATTAAACACTCCAGCGCTGCTGATGAATTGACAAACAAAGTTCCTTTAATTCATCCCTTCCAACAAATAACAAGACAAGTCACGTCTTTTATGACCTGGAACATTTTACCATTTCTTGATACTTGGTACCCTATTGTCAACATATAGCCCTGATATGTAACCTAATGCAGACCACCCGAAGCAATCGGCAAGCTTTGCAATTCCCATAACCCTGTTTTATTAAATCACCAAGCTCCGAATATTAATAGTCTAGATTCTAGAACAAGAGAAACACAGTATAGGGTCCTAAAAACGTGTGGATGAAGAAAGAGCAAACTTGAATAACTTGTAAATGATCCTCCGCTATAAATCTCCAAATTAGAGTATTATAACTGTCTAGTTATACAAATTTAATGCCAATATTACCTTTTAATAATTTTACTTACATATGGACTTTCGGGTTAAAAAATTTAATAATGACAACAAAGATTTCAGCTTTAAACCATGGCTCTTCAGTCCGTAACCCAGTTATTACAATTTACAAATTAACTTCAACGACCAACTCTCATCAATAGCAACCCTAAAATGTGTGACACTAATATCAACAAATAAAAATCAATGAACGAGTTGATTCACCTCCTCAGAAGAGCGCAAGGGGAAGAGAAATTGGTTGTCATGCTGGACCAATTGCTGCTCGTTATTACGTAAAGAAGAGAACGCCCATTGACGCCGGCAGTAACATGTCCTCGATATACGGGACACTCCCCTTGTAAATAACATCTCCTACATCGACAGTATCACCGAAACAATCAGCGAGATTAGTGCGTTGTGTGTGTGATTTGGGGAGGTCAATGAAGAAAACCAGAAATTGAAGGGATTCAGATTAGTTACTGAAGATGATAGCCGCCAATAATGTTCTGAAGAGTCTACCCAAAAATGGCCATATAAACGGCAAGACGATTCACGCAGATTGGGTAGGCCATGCGATTTGGCCGTGGAAGACCTAGTCGAAGACTTGAACTTCTTTGCTGTGACATTCATTTCCCAACATTTTATTATTATGTATGTACTCCCTATTTGACTCAGCTAAAAAAGTTAATTAAAATTTAAGTCAATATCGATATTGAATTTTAATTACACAGTTTACATGATTCATTACTTTTCAATAACACATTTTCCCCAGTTTGTACCAAAATCTATTAAAAATTTAATTTTATTTAAACTTAATAGGGACATAATGTTTCAATTCGAAGGAAAACGTCTAAATAGACAATAAAAATTACGGGATCAATTATGCTACAAGTATAGAAAAATTTGACAGACAACACATGACGAGATTGATTGGAAGACGAAAAGAGAAAAAAGAAAACAATTCAATTATCTATGACCACGTCAGCGTCGATAGGAATTGCATCAAGAATTTCTTGCACTCACGACTTTTTCCTTACGTGATAGTAGCAATTCACGACAAAGTAGTATTTGAAGTTAATGGGGATTATTTTTGCACAATTATAATCGTCAACAATTTATTGTGTGCCTATAGAGTGGCACTTTACCGTCTATTTAGATGTTTTGCATCGAGTGGGACGTTGTACGCATGATTTTAAGAGCTTGTGGTTCCCTATAGGAATTTATCCTGAATTTTGAAATATTTGTACTTTCAATTTCTTTTCACCTTCAGAAGAATGATGATATCCAAATCAATGGTACTAACTTAAATTAATTAATTATTTAATATCATTTAGTTGCCATCTCATTAGCACCGATGGCTATGAAAAGCAAATGTGAAATCGAAATAGGGATAAAAGTTAGAATTCTTTATTGTTGTGAGATTGAAAATGAATTCCAATGATGGGAAATGATGCTGAATAAAAGTTATATAACATGCAAAAGGTAGAATTCGGTGCAATTTACATGTGAAAATATGTACAGTAATTCGTCCATTTACTTGAGTTGGTATTGTCCAGTTGGCACAACATAATTGGATGGAGGGAAGTGTCCCAGATTGTACCACCTGAGACTTAAACTTGTCCATTGGTTTTGATCCTAAGGTCTTGATTTATTCTCCTAATTTATTTTGGTTTTTGGCTTAAGAACTATCTTCTTGTGTTCTGAACATGGAGATGGTAATTAGGGTAAACAGTGTTTTTCCCCGACTGTTTATGGGTGCCGAGTGGATTTAGGGATTGCTTGGGTGCAATAGGTGATATTGCTGGAAATTATACAGCAACGGAGACAAAAGAAGGAGAAGATGAAAAATGATCAAAGGTTGATGTGATATTCAAAGAAGACATGAACATCCTCAAACTATATTTGCCTCCTATCACTGTGCTTTTAAAGATTGAAATAACAAATAATTTGTAGGGTTTATCAAGCATCAATGAAGAGCACCAAAAGTAAAGTAATTCTTCAAATGAACAAGTGAAAACTAATGTTTTGAATATGTAAAGGATCAATATTTTGTTCAATATTTGGATGAATAGTAGAATGTTTTTCGTTGTGTTTAGGGATAAATACTATCATGTGTATTTAATTTTCAATCATTCCTTACACGAAATGGTTCCATCTCACCAAGAAAAAGTGCATTGACTCACCAACATACCACCAAAAAATTCAAAAGAAATCCAAGCAAAAGCTAGATTTTAAAGCCATGCGGCTGCATGGCTATAACGTTGGCTGCCACATCTGGTTCTCAAGGCCACATGCGATCATAAGCCTCAAAGGCCTATATGGTCGCATAAGCCATATACATGACATGATTTTTCCCATTTCTTAATTCATCCAAACGGGTTTTGAACAGCAAGATTACAACAATCTCTGACTTGTTCAAAATCAATATTAATCTTGAATTTAACCATAGTATAAATCAAAAGATTTCTATACTGATAAAAAGTTTTGAACTAGTTATTCCTTTTGACAATACTGATGAAATCACAAACACAAGTGTTATATTTTCACAAGTTCCTTTAATTCGCTTAGTGCTAATATGACTTTGCAATTATCCTTTTTCATTGAACTTTTAAAGTGAGAAACTCTAACTCTCTAATAAGATGATACCACCTTGAAGTTCACATATGTGAAGTTCTTCCAGTATCTTTATTAGTTTTAGAGATACTTGTATCCCGTACTGAATTTTATTAAGAATTTTATAACTCATTCCTTCAACTGTAACAACCAACATTATTTATCAAGGATGGGGTTTAATAATTTAATAGTGTTGAAATCTATCTACCTATCGAATGATTTGTAATTACCTTTTGAACCAAAATATACTTGCTTAGTATACTTTTGGTAGGGTTGCTATCATTGGTAGATTTAATTAAAGAGTTTCAACCCCATCCCACCTGATGTTGATCTTACTCACTCTTTTGTAAAATGTTTAGTCAATCGATCAGCTAAGTTTTCACTAGACTTAACATGTGTAAGAGAAATTATTTCATGCTTGATTAATTTTCTCACATACCCAAGTCTTAGACTTTCCATTATATGCTTAGCTATATCCGAGCTAGAGTAGCTTGACTATCATACAAGAAAGTTATTGAAGAAATATCATTTATATCTAAAAGGTATTTCATATAACAGATCTCTTAGCCACTCAACTTCTTTTCTAGTATCGGTTAATGCTACAAACTCTGACTCCATTGTTGAGTGAGTAATGCATGTTTGTTTCTTAGACTTCCAAGAAACTGCACCTCTTCTAAGAATAAATGCCAAACATGAAGTAGACTTGTTTTCTCCAACACTCGATATCCAACTAGCGTCAATATACCCTTCTAAAATAATAGTAAACTTTGTATATTGTAGTCCAAAATTTTTTGTTTTCTTTAAGTAACTAAAAGCCCTATTGATGGCCTTCCAATGTTCGAAACTTAGATTTCTAGTAAACCTACTTAGTTTACTCATAGCAAATGCAACATCGAGTCTTGTACATGGTGCAGCGTACATAAGACATCCAATTACACTTGCATATTCTATTTGAACTATTGCTCTTCCATCATTTTTTATGAACTTGATACTCAAATCCAAAGAGGTATTAGTCTCTTTAACGTTCAAGTGTTTGAACTTATTTATCATACTTTCAATATAATGTGATTGACTCAATGTAAAATCCCACTATCTTTTTTAACTTTGATACCGAGGATAGTATCCATTTGTCCAAGATATTTTATTTTGAACATGCTAATGATCAATATATAGACATATTGATGTAATTATGCTATCATTTTTTTTAGTATACAGACATTTGTCTATCGAAATATGATTAAAACCATTCGATATTATTTTAGAGTCAAATTTCTCATGCCACATTTTAGGGGCTTGTTTTAATCAATATTAGGACTTGATTAGTTTGCATGCCTTATGTTCATTTTCTGGTAGAGCAAACCCTTTTGGTTGTTCCGTAGAGACCTCATCTTCGAGATCTATATTTAAGAATGCTATCTTGACATCCATTTGATGAACATGCGAATCATAAATTGATGCTAGTGCAAATAAGATCCTTATTGAGGTTATTCTAGCCATGGTGCATCTGTATCAAAGTAAGTTATTCAGTGTCGATACCCTTTAACTCGACACCCTTTAACTACTAATCTACCTTGATGGGTATTAAGCATTCATTCGGAATTATATTTCTTTCTAAACACCAATTTACAACCAATGAATTTAGAATCCTTTGTTAAATCAACTATTTTCCAAGTGTTATTTGATATAATAGAATCAATTTTCATCATTTATTACCTCTATCCAAAATATACAATCTTCAGAAGACATTGCCTCCTTATAGATTTTAGGATAACTTTCACTTGAAGAACAAAAGAAATTATTCTTACGATATCCTTCCTATCTCCCTCTATTAGTAGAAAGAAATAAGTTGTGGATCCATTTCATCCGATCCTAGATCTTTTCTTTTCTAGTTCTTTTGTTTCTTCGATGTTCACTTTCAACATCTTTTATAGACGTCTCTTCTTGTGATTCTCTAAAATTCAGAATATCTTCATTATTTTTATTTTGAGAATTTTTTGCTATAATACATTCTCAAAAAACTCCTAGATCTTTTCTATTCTAGTTATCTAGGCCTTGCTATTTAGAGCATATCCCACAAAGACAAATTTGATACCTCTAGGACTTAATTTAATTCTTTTGGAATCTGTGTTCTTACAATAAGAAAGACACCCTCATACTTTGAAATAATTAATATGTGGTTTCTTTCATTTCCATGTTTCATGTGGAGAGATCTTATTCTTTTTCAAATGAATCCTATTTACTAAATGACAACTACTAAGTAAAGCTTCACCCTATAAGTTGAATAGTAATTAAGAATTTAATAACAAAGCATCTATCATTTATAAGAATTTTTATTCGTTCTTTCAGCTATACCATTTTGTTTTGTGCTCGTGGTGCAAAATATTGATGTATTATTCCATTTTGTTCACAAAATATATTGCATTCATTAGAGAAGTATTCTCTACTTCTATCATTTCTTAGAGTTTTTAGTTTTCTTCCTAATTGATTTTCAACTTTAACTTTATATGTTTTGAAGGCACTGAAGACTTCATCTTTATGCTTTAACAAATATAAATAAGTTTACCTAGAGCAATCATCAATGAAAGCAACAAAATATCTACTAGAGCCTCTTGTTAGCATGCCATTTAATTTATATTTATTGGAGTGAACAAGTTTAAGTAAGTTTTTTGATCTTACTACACCATGAAAAAGGCTTTTCAATCATCTTTGATTTAATACATGTTTCACATTTTTCTAAGTTATCAACTTCACATTGTATTAATCCACATTTAACAATTCTTTTCATAGTGCTAACTCCTATGTGTGCTAATCTACTATGCCATAAAATAAATGAATCAATAACAAAAGTAAAATATTTGATTTTATTAGAATCATTTTCAAGAGTACAAAGTTTGACCATTCTTCAGTACAATAATCCGTTCCAACAAAATACCTATTATGGGTAGTACAAGTTTTCGAGACTCAAAAATAGATTTAATTCCTGATTTTCCTAATAGAACTCAACTTGCTAAGTTTCTTTTCATTTCTGGTACATAAAAGACATTAGTCAAAATAATCTTCTTTCCTGAAGTGAAAATAATTTCCATATCACCTTTTTCAATCACTTTAGATCTTCTTTCGTTTCCCATTTGGAGCCCTTGATCATCTTTAATATCCTGATAAGTTTTTAAAAGAGACTTATCATAACAAACATAGATAGTTGCACATGTGTCATACCACTAACCTGAAACCTTTGCTTTGGATTGCATTGATTTTGCTCACCATAGTAATAATCTCATCAATGGAGTTTACTTGTCTTTCCTTCTTTTTTGTTTTTTATGACTGTAATCTCTTGCATAGTGTCCCGATTTTCCACAAAAATAGCAAGGTCCTTTGGACTTGGTTTTGAACTTCTCTTGATCCTTTTTGGGATCAAGAGGTTCCCCTTTCCTTTTTTACTTGTTAGAGTTATGCACATTGTCCACTGTATTGGTTTTTGAAGAGCTATCATACGAAATTTCGATTTTATCTTGTCCTTGATTCTTCCTTTATGCGAAGATGTTTTTGAATGTTTTCCAAAGAGAAGTCTTTGGGATTGTGAAGAATCTTTTTCCTATATCCTTTCGAAGTTCTCGAGAGCTTAGCAATAATTGCTCCCACTAGAAAGGATTTTCAACACTTTCAATTTTTTGACAATGATTTGCTATTCATGTACTTACAGCAACAAAGAAATATTATCGAGCATTTTGAGCAATCTTTCAAATGTAGATTTTGATTTACCTTTAATAAGCTAATGAGGTTGAGCAATGCCAGGTCTATCATCATCGCTTGCACTTTAATTTTGAATTTGGACATGGATAATCCTGCAAAACTACATTCTTCACTTTTCACGTAAAATTTAGCATCAGCAAAATGAGATTCTTCTTCTAGAAATGGCTTGAACTCAGTTACCATACATTTGACTTCTCTATCTTGGCTATATTTGAAGTAATGGTGATAAGTTGAAGGTACCACTCTAGTTTCATTTAGCCAAACACGTATGAGGAGTAACTCATAGGACATTTTAGCATTAATGATGTGGAAGAGAGTTCATGAAAGAGAGTTGAGGAAATCAAATACCCTATTTCTAGTTTCAGTCGAATCATGCCAATGGTTCATTGACTTTTCTGGTAGAATCCTTGAATGATGATTTTGCTTTTGGACAAATAACGAACATTAATTTCAATCTTCCTCACTGTCTTCACCGGCATAATGTTTACAATAGACTCATAATCAATCATCATGCAATTTATCCTACATCTTTGAATATAACCACTAACATATAGTGATCTATTATATAAACGAGAACCCAGTTGTAAATCTTCATCTTGAAATGTAATGGCAGCCACACAGTTTGTTGAGGTGTAGATCTAATATATTATAAGACCTTGCCTTTATATATTTCCAGTTCGATCAATGCCGCGATAAAAGCCATTTATCATCAAAAGGAAGATTAAGGGGCTCTGCTAAACTCGTATTGGAAGAAATATTATTGAGTCAGATAGTTTTCTTCTATTTCAAACTCTCTCTCAATACATTCCTTGCCTTATTTTCCTCCTTTATATTAATAAAATTGGAGGTAAAACATTCCTTATAAAAAAACCCTGGGAAAATAATCACTCAGAGTTGGTAGTCTAGAAAAGGCAAGTGAAGTAGTTTCCACTTCTGTTGATTTAGTAGATATTCTTGAATTGACTTTAGAATTTCTCTTTTGGTTATTTCTTGATCTCGATTTCTTGTCATAAATACTGGTATTGTAGAGCATTTTAATGACGTCTTCATAGAAAAGTCCATGCCCCCCTGATTTTGTTCCTGTAAGAGGTATCGAATGTGACATTTTAATTATTTTATCTGACATTCGGTGTTTCTCCTTCTTGCTTATGAAGGTGGACCGACCATCACCGATCTTGTCTTCGTACTCTGAATTAGAATTCCAAACATTCAAGTCATCTGTCATAATTTTGTAAAATGTTAGATGATTTGGTGTACGTTGTTCAACCATCCCTGGATATACATAATTAATGGTGACTTCTCCATCCACTTCAAACTTTACTATGATGGTTACTTCTAGAAGTTGAGTTCCAAACTCCTCAACCGAGAATTTACAAGCATCGTATGTATGAAAAAAATGTATCCTTCTTCTTTGTAATGGAAATTGGATCTAATGATCCAAATGAAACTATCGGGCAGGCGATTGTCGAAGTTTCTCTGATTTCAAGTTTGATCTTATTTTCTTTGTCCAAGTAGACAACAAGATTTTGAGGACGAAACACTTCCCCAATGGGTGGCTGATAATTTTATGAAATTTGCAATATTTAGGATGAATTGTTTTACCAGTTTCCTCCGATCTCTTTGGTGCTGAAAGCTCGATTATTTTCTGTTCAAGAAGTTGATCCAGAATTCCAAAAACTTCAGAATCTAAGAATGGGTACTCCTTCTTTTCAAGTTCTTTTAGAGTCACATGACCTCTGCTTTGGGCTTGTCCTTTGTTAGGTCTAAACTCGTGCTTTAACTTTGGATTTAGGCTCGACCTTTGGAAGGCTATCTTTGTAGAGATGTAGAGATTGTCATAACTTCTTTGGACTTACCTACCTTGACATCCTTCTTTATTTCTTTCTTAGGATCTTTCTTATCACATGAACCACATAGTAAATGACTCATATGCCTTGTAATTTGGAGCTCTAGGTCATAAGCATGTGTCGCCAACTCTTGAAAAGATTGGGGGCATATTTACTTGGAGATTATAGAGTAATCCCCATTGCATGCCTCGTACACATATATCGATGAAAGATACTTTGCTCATTCATTCTTTGCAATTAACTAAGAGGTTCTTCCAGTGGTTGATGTACTTTGCAATGGGCTCTTCCTTGCTCTATTTCGTTCGAGCAAGTTTTAGAAGGCTAACAGTTTTCCTGGTGCTATAAAAGCTTGTTAATAATTCTCACTCAAGTTGATCTCAACTATCAACTGACCTAGTTGGTAAATCCATTTACCATTCAAATGCGGCACCTTTGAGGGAGTGTACGAACTACTTTACCATGGTAATATTGTAAGTGCCAACGTTGTTACATGTCTTAATTGAATGAACAATATGTTGCTTCATGTTGCCACTCCCATCAAAACACTAGAATTTCGAAGGTTGGTAACCAAATGGCATCTTCATTTCGTCGAGTCGATGACTATAGGGCTTAGCATACCAATGAAGATTGCAATGAACTACCATACTAGACACGAATGGTATTTGTGATCATATGTTGAAGTTGTTGGACGGATAGAGAGTCAAAATAGAATTGAGTGGTGTCATGCATCACGTTTTAAACAACAGTTCGATCATACATATCTTATTTCAGTTAGCGTTCTTGGACATCTGGATCTTCAATTTTGGAAGATCCTGCATTTTCTTGATTTTCTTCAACCACCAGATTTTGTAACTCTAGCCAGTGTATGAATGTAGCAGTCTACGCATCTTTGTATTCTAGTAACTTTGTTAATTTTTCAATGACTAAAGTCATTTACTGGATTCGGTCAACTGAGCTCAATATCGCTTTCGTGACTGTAACTGGCTTTCGTGACTCTTCAGATGAAGTATTGTCTCACCATATTTGCAGAGAAGTGGCATGAAATGATCCAAACACAGATCTATCACTGGAGATGGAACCAGAATGAGAACTTTCCACCGAAATCTTGGTCTTTTTTGTGGAACGAGAGTTTGGCTTTTTGAAAACAATTTTCATTTTGCCTTTGTTAGGGCACTCCTTAAGTGATGGGACTAGTTGAATTTTTACAAAAAAAAAAATTTTGGGCTCCTTAAATAATTGCCTTTCATTTATGCTTTGTGTAAATTTAATAGAACTCCTTTGTTCAAATATCATTTTTAATTTACTAAATAATTCTTATTACAATAATTTCATAATGCTTCCGCATTAGATAAAATGTAGAAATTGATTCAAGCTGTTAAAGTTGGGATAGTTACATTAAGGAAGAAGATCTTTACCGAGGTGAGTGATTGCAGTGGGGTATAATAATATGTTTTTAAATTAAAAAATAATTAGAAACCGATTATTGAATAAAAACAATTAATACCTGATTTTTTAAATTGAAAATTAAAATATAGGATTTTAGGTTATTTTTCATTCATTTATTATTATTATTAATTTTTTATCACATTTCACAAGACTTGTGTACTTTTAGCAACTTCGGGCTACTATATATATAACATGATGAATAGGCTACCTATTAGATATATACTAGTCAAATTTTAATTAACTTTTAGTAACAATACATGTGACAAACTATCTGAGATGGTGGTGGACCAACACCCTCCTATTTGCCTAGTTGTGCTCAGCGTTTCGTCTACTCCATCCAGTATATATGATTTGAAAAATGAAGGTGGGGCTTCCTCCTCCGTTTTACCTCTGGTGTGAGAATTAGTTTATAGGCTTGAAAAAATGTGATTGGAATTCTAATGGTGAAAAAGAGAGAGAGAGAGAGAGAGAGAGAGAGAGAGAGAGAGAGAGAAACCTCTTTCCTATGTCGCGTCCAGAGGTATTTATAGACATTAGGGGCCGAGTAATCGCTGGGCAGATGTGGTGCCACGTGTCCCACGGTGGCGTTCCCACTATGCCCACGTTTTAAGTGGGGGGTCTCTAGTTTTTCGCTTGGAGTTTGTTTCTGTATTAGCAGCCATGGAACATAGTTAATTCACTAGGAGTTTTATGGTTAAGTGTTTGGATAGGCAGTCCCATGCCAGTTGTAGACCTCGCGTAATGGTAGAGCGCCCCTAGGGGGGTCGATGACCTCTCGTAGTGGTAGAGCGCCCCCTGGAGGTAGTGGTGGAGCGCCCCTAGGGGGTCGACGACCTCGTGTAGTGGTAGAGCGCCCCCTAGAGGTAGTGGTGGAGCGCCCCTAGGGGGTCAACGACCTCGCGTTGAAGTGCTGTGATCCATCTTACTTGCCGTCGAGGGCGGTTTCCTCTACCAACCTATATTATTAGCCCCCTACCCCTTGTCGATGTTCTCGACAAGGGGTAGCAATTTTCTTTATTTAGGTTGGTTTGAAAATTTTCCTCTTTTTTTTTTTTTTTTAACAAAGGAGTAGTTCGTATTAATAAGTCGAACAATGTAAACGCGATCGAATGGTAATTTTACTGCACACATGGCACCCCACCAATGGTCCCAATATTGGAGGGAAAATTCCTTCCAAAAGTTAGAATTTTTGTATTTATAAAAGGCGGGTAATTCCTATTTTTGAGAATCACTTTCACTTTCACTCAACATCCTAGGCCTCCTCCCTTCTAAGGTAATTTTCTCTCCTCTTTTAATCCAAAGTCTTGCTTTGAATTTCTTCTCGTCGTCTTCTTTGTTGTCATGTATAAAACTATTCTTTCTTCTCCTTTCAATGAGAAAAGTGATGGGTATAGTTACTCGACTGGACCTTCGTCGGAGGGGATCCACCACTTAAGTTGGAAAAATGTCTAGGTAAGTACGATCGGGTGGATGACTACGTTTATAGAGCCCCCGGTCCTAAAGAAAGACTCCCCGGGTCCGACCCTCGCGAGATAGCCGTGTACAAGGACATTATGGACGGGGGTCTTCGGTTCCCCATTTATCCCTTTTTTGTGTCGATTTTCAACGAGTTCCACCTTACTCCTAGTCAAGTTAACCCTAATGCGTGGAGAAAATCGTTATATTTTCTATATGTCTGTCTTAAACGGGGAATTTCGCTTTCCATCGATCTTTTCAGGTGTGTCTTTGAAATGCATGAGCTAGTTCAGTGTAATGCATTTGTCTATTTTACCACTAGGGTTCCTTTGCAATTTCCTAAGTTTAGAAATTCGAATAGCAGATGGAAGTCTCGGTTCTTCTTCATCCGGCCTTTAACGGGTCAATTCTCTTTTAAAACCAATTGGCGACACCCCCAAATTCGTCTTTTCCATAGCCAAGTAGAAGTTACCCCCTTTCTAGAAGCTCAAATTCAAGAGTTGGTCGATGTACCGCCTTATGCACCTGACTTAGAATCAGTTCTGACCATGAAGAACATGTTGATAGTGGGGATGAGTCGTACTACCGGTAGGTTGTTTCCGTCGTTTTTTTATTGCTTGCACACATGTTTACTTATTATTTTTGCTCTTAGTTTGTTGAAACTAATGAGTTTGGATGTGTGTGTTCAGATATGGATTTTGATCTTGATGGGGTATTGAAGACTCTATCAGGAGGCGATGAGGGGCATGCCTTTGTTGATGGTTAGCTCTTGTGCTTACCTCTTCCTTCCTCCCCCCCTTTTTTTATTACTCTACCTTGTAACCTTAACGGATTCCAACTTATATGTGCAGGGACAGAGCTTGATCTTGAAGGGGTAATGGATTTCATGCCTGTCCAGGGGCAGGAGGGTGAGGCGACGGGTAAGTCGGATCCATCACCTATCCCTTCGAAGAGAAGGAGTGCGGCCGACCTAGGGGAGAAGTCTCGGATGATCAACGAGACTTCCCAGCCTTCAGACGAGCCTCGTGAGGTGGCTCCAGTTCCTAAGCCGGGAGCTCCCAGTTGTACATGTTGCGAGCGCGAGGACTCACTCCCTAACTTTGGGTTTCTTCCCACCCGGGGTTATCATGAGATGGGGGTGCTAAAGTCTTTGGTGACACCTGCTCGTTCTAGAGCAATTGCAGGGCGTAGTGCAGATGACATTGAAAGGGCTGCGGCTGTTTATCTTCAGAGGGTATGTTTCCCATTTCGCAATTTCTTTCATGTTGGGTCTCGCCTTTTAAGCTAGTTTTTAATACTTGATTTCACCATTTCTTCCCTTTTTTTTTTAGGTGGTGGCCCTCCAGACCGGACTCGCAAAATCGAATCGCCGCCTGGCCTCGGAGCTAAAAAATCTCACTGAAGAAAAGAAAAAGGAGGCTCATCACTACAAGAAAAAATTATCTTCCTTGAAGAAATATTTGGAGACGTCGAATGCTCGAGCTCGTGAGCAGGAGACGGAGAACGACAACCTACGTTTTATTTTGGCTCGCGCTCCTGAGGAGGCGATTGAGAAGTATAAGGCCTCAGCTGAATATGCTAGAGATCTCAAGGCATCTGTGGAACAGTATAAGACGTCGTCTGATTATGCTAGGGCTTTGAATTCATATGGGGGGGAAGGCGATGTCAGCGTCTATCAAATTCTCCAAGGAGTGGATTATGGCCGAGCATCCTTCTATAGACCCCTCTGGCTTGGATAGATTTTTTGCGCAGCGCAAGGGAAAGGAGAGTGCAGCTCAGTCGTCCAAGTCACTTGGTCGTTCATCGCGAGGCGATAGTGGGGATCTCTCCCCTTTGGGCTGAAGCATTTCTTAATTATTGTTTTCTTTGCTAGCTCTTCATTTTTCGTGTTTACTTTTGTTTAGTGTTGTTATCTCCTACTTGCTCGGGGTGTGGACAAGAATTTCTCGGATGTATAAACATGTTTTTCATTCGATATCATTACTGCTGAGTGCGTGGTTCTTTCAAATTGTTATTTCTATTTTTCTTTTTACCGCCTGATGGTGCGGGGTGTTAGTTTTTTTTTTTCTGACTAACATCCAGTGATTGATGGCCTTAGCCAAATTTAGCCTTATGTTACCCCGTGCTTAAGTAGTAGGCTATGTCGTCCACAGGGAGAGGGGTCCTGCAGTTTAGGACCTCAGCCAACTTTTTGACATTTCATGGTTCTTTGCCTAGCTGTGTAGGCTCTGTCGATCGCAGGGGTTGGTCTGACGGTTAAGGGCCTCAGCCAATTTTTTGACTTTTCAGGGCTCTCCGCCTAGCCGCGTAAGCTCTGTCGATCGCAGGGGGTGGTCTGGCGGTTAAGGGCCTCAGCCAATTTTTTGACTTTTCAGGGTTCTCTGTCTAGCCGCGTAGGCTATGACGATTGCAGGGGGTGGTCTGGCGGTTAAGGGCCTTAGCCAATTTTTTTACTTTTCAAGGCTCTCCGCCTAGCCGCGTAGGCTATGTCGACCGCAGGGGGTGGTCTGGCGGTTAAGGGCCTTAGCCAATTTTTTGACTTTTCAAGGCTCCCCGCCTAGCCGCGTAGGCTATGTCGACCGCAGGGGGTGGTCTGGCGGTTAAGGGCCTTAGCCAATTTTTTGACTTTTCAAGGCTCCCCGCCTAGCCGCGTAGGCTATGTCGACCGCAGGGGTGGTCTGGCGGTTAATGACCTTAGCCAATTTTTTGACTTTTCAAGGCTCTCCACCTAGCCGCGTAGGCTATATCGACAGCATGTCTTCGTGGGATGAGCGTGAATTTCAAAGTTGCCTATTAGCATAAAAAATTCTTTGTCTTGTGAGCTCAGCAGGCGCACCGGGATGTCCCAGCTAGGCTGGCCCTTCCATAGAGCCCTCATCATCCGTCACCGCCAAGGTCTTTCATTGAATAAGAAATGTTACAAATAAAGGTGCCTTCGTAAGGCATTACATGGAGAAAATAAACGATGCAATCTAGTCTATTGTATTTACAAAAGTGCAGCCTGTGCGCACATTTCGAAATCTACTGGTAATACTTTTTGAGGTATTCCGCGTTCCACGGTCTACCTAGCGGCCTTCCTTTCATATCTTTCAAGCTATAAGTTCCCTTTCCCAGCCCGCAGATTACCTCGTACGGGCCTTCCCAGTTGGACCAAGCTTTGGTGGGAGGTGTCCTGCCGTCGCTGCATCTCTTAGCACGAGATCTCCTGGCTGGAAGACCCTTGGCTTGACTCTCTTGTTGAAGTACTCTGCGGCTCTTTGTTTATAAGCCATCATTTTTATTGCCGCCTTATCCCTTACCCCTTCAAGGAGGTCGAGTTCTCCTCTAGTCGCTGCTTCATCATGTTGCTTGACTTTCATCCTTCCCGTCTCGCTTAATATCTCAACCGGAACCACCGCTTCCATCCCAAAAGCCAATTTGAATGGCGTCTCCCCGATCGAATCTCGAGGAGTTGTGTGATATGCCCATAGTACATTGGGCAATTCCTCCGCCCAAAGCCCTTTTTCCTTTTCCAGCCTCGTCTTCAGATCCCATAGTATGGTTCGGTTGGTCACTTCAGCCTGCCCATTTGCCTGTGGCTGAGCAACTGAAGTCAGCCTGTGGTCGATGTGGTAACTTGTGCAGAATGCTCAAAAACTATGATTGTCGAATTGTTTTCCATTATCAGTAATGATTACTCTGGGTATGCCAAACTTGCATATGATATTCTTCCAGACAAATCCCTGTACCTTTGTAGTTGTGATGGTGGCCAATGGTTCAGCCTCCACCCACTTAGTAAAGTAGTCTACGACGACTAGCAAGAACTTCCTTTGTCCCTTAGCCAGGGGCAAAGGTCCCAAGATGTCCATCCCCCATTGGAAGAAAGGACACACCTCGAAAATTGTCGTCTGTTGCTCGGCAGGAATGTGGATCAAATTTCCATGGCGTTGACATGCATCGCATTTCCTCACCAAATCTTTAGCATCTTCCTTCATATTAGGCCAATAATATCCTTGTCGAAGCGTCTTGAACGCAAGTGCAGTGGCCCCTTGGTGGTTGCCACAAATTCCCGCATGTACCTCGACCAGCACCTCCTGTGCCTCTGTTGGTCGCAAACACTTCAAATACGGCATTGTGAAACCTTGCTTGTAGAGCAGTCCATCGATGATGGCAAACCAGGCTGCCCGAATTTTTAGCCTTCTTGCCGTAAAAGCATCTTCCGGCAATTTGTTCTTTGTTAGATATTCAAAAAACGGGTCCATCCAACTCTCCTCATGCTCTACATTCATAACATCTGTCGTGTGTGGAATGCTAGGTTGCTGCAGAATTTGCACGCTTGCTGTGCGAGGTAGACGTCTGGGGTTAGCGGATGCGAGCTTAGCCAGCGCGTCCGCTCGCTCATTGTCCTTTGTGGAACCTTAGTTATCTTAAACCTGGTAAACCCCTTCTACAAGTTTTTGTCCTTCATTAAGTATGCTGCCATCTTTCCGTCTTTTACTTCGAATTTCCCTGTCATTTGCCCGATTATCAATCGAGAGTCGCTGCAAATTTCTACTGAAGTTATCCGAGTCTGGCTGCCAATCTTAAACCCGTGATCACTGCCTTATACTTGGCATCGTTATTTGTAGCTGGGAATTCAAAACGCAACGAGTACTCCAACTTTTTACCATTCGGCCCTATCATTATGATCCCAGCTCCGGATCCTTCGTCGTTCGAAGATCCATCGACAAAGATTTTCCAATCTGTCTGTCCCCTAGTGGGTGTTCGGGCGGAAGGGTGAGTTCAACGATGAAGTTTGCTAGAGCTTGTGCCTTAATAGCCATCCTTGACCTGAATTCAATATCAGACTCACTTAACTCAATTGCCCATTTCAACATCCTCCCAGAAGTCTTGGGTCGATGTAGGATCTGCTTGATAGGTTGGTCGGTCATTACTTGCACCGTATGAGACTGAAAGTAAGGCCTCAGCTTTCTAACCGCTACAATCAATGCAAACACCAGCTGTTTAACTAGGCTGTATCTTTCTTCCGCGCCCCTTAATACTTGGCTCACATAGTAGACTGGTTTTTGCGCCTTTGAGAACTCTTTCACCAGCACCGCGCTGACTGCCCTTGGCTAGACTGCCAAGTAGAGACACAACACATCCCCGGGGCATGGGTTGGTCAAGATCGGTGGCTCTTATAATGACTGCTTCAAGCTCCTAAGTGACTCTTCACATTTCTAGGCCCACTCGAAGTTGGAGGAGCCCCCTATAGCTTTGAAAAAGTGTTAGCATTTGTCTGCTGCCCCGCTCATGAAACGATTTAAGGCGGCTACCCGCCCTGTCAACCTCTGGACTTCCTTCCTGCTGGTGGGACTTTTCATTTCTAGGATCGCCTGAATTTTGTCCGGGTTGACTTCGATCTCCCTTTGCGTGATCATGAATCCTAGGAATTTTCCCCCTGCAGTGCCAAAAACACACTTCTCTAGATTGAACCTTAACCTATTTTGTCGGGCAACGTCAAACACTTTCTGTAAGCAGGTCACATGGTCATCAGCCTTAGCTCTCTTGACCACCATATCGTCAACATAGACTTCTACAACATCTCCAATCAGTCTACGGAAGACTTTGTTTACCATCCTCTGATACGTCGCTCTTGCGTTTTTCAATCCAAACGGCATGGCCGTGTAATAGTACGTGCCAAAGTCAGTGATAAATGACGTCTTCTCTTGGTCGGACTCGGCCATTGAAATTTGATGATATCCTGAAAATGCATCTAGGAAGCTGAGCCTTCCGTGACCTGAAGTTGCGTCTACCAGTTGATCTATTCTGGGAAGCGAGTATGAGCCTTTTGGGCACACCTTATTCAATCCAGTATAATCTACACACATGCGCCACTTTTCGTTTGACTTCTTCACAAGTACAATGTTTTCCAACCACTCAAGGTACTGCACTTCTCGGATGAAACCCGCCTGTAGTAGTTTTTCTACCTCCGCTCTGGCTGCAGCCTGCCTCTCGGGGGCGAGATTTCTTTTTTTCTGCTTCACTGGCTTAGCCCCTGGTTGGACACTGAGGTGGTGCTGCGCGACGGTCGGGCTAATTCCTGGGGTATCCTCTGGGCCCCATGCGAAGACATCCATGTTACCGGCTAGACACCTTGCCAATTTTTCCTTCTCTTCGGATCCCAAACCTGTTCCAACACTAAACTCCCGTCCTTCGGCAATAAAGATTTTTTCAATCATATCGAGTGGTTCGATCCGCTCCCTCGGGAGTTCCACATCCAGCATCATGACTGATGGTGAGCCCTTGGCTTGTATACTATCCACATAGCACTTTCTTGATGCTTGCTGGTCCCCTCGCACACTCCCGATTCCACTACTGGTTGGAAACTTCATAACTTGATGATAGGTCGATCGGACCACGCCAGCTGCATTTAGTAATGGTCGGCCGTAAATAGTATTGTAGGCCATGGGGGTCTTGACAACCAAGAAATTAGTCACGATGACCACTGTCGCCGGGTACATCCCTAGTGTGACTGAAAGCTCCACAGTCCCCTCCGGTATCACTGTTGCCCCTCCAAAGCCTTGTAGGGGGTAGTCACCATCTTCAACTTCTCTTGGGGAACTTTTAGACCCATGAAGGCATCCCAGGTGAGGAAATTTGCCGCACTTCCTCCGTCGACTAACACCCTTTTCACGTCAAAATCCGCTATATCGCCTACTATTACTAAGGCATCATCATGGGGGTGCGTCACACCAATCAAGTCCCCTTCATTGAAAGTAATGCTCTGGTTGAATCTTGCTTTTTTCTGAATACAGCAGACCCCTGCGGAACGCGCATAGCTTTTTCTAGCCGAATTTGAGTCGCCGCCTGATGCTATTCCTCCGATGATCATGTTTATCACTCCTGTTCTCGGTGGGGGTAGACCTTTGAGCCTTTGCTTGCCCTTGTCATTTTTCACATACCTAGCCAATAGTCCCCGTCTTAGCAGGCGCTCAATTTCTTCCTTTAATTGTAGGCATTCTTCGGTATCATGCCCGTGATCTCTGTGAAAATGGCAGTACTTACTCTGATTTCTCTTGCCGGAAGGAGTTAGCATCGGTTTAGGCCATTTGAGCTCTTTCATGTGCTGTATTTCCATCAATAACTTTGTACGTGGAATGTTCAAAGGGGTGGGTGTCTTGACCTCCTCTCGCTTCTGCCTGACCGGCCGGTCTTGGGCATAACCCTTGTTCATGCGTTCATTCTTCGGCTTGTTCTTATCAGTGTGCTTTTGCTCGTCATATGTTTTTCGCTTATGAACTTCTGCCTCCCTTCCATCCCTGAGATTTTTAGTTATCTTCTCTGCTTCCTCCACATCGACATACTTGTCTCCGTTCTTCAATAGGTCATGCATCGATTCTGGGGGGTTCTTGGAGAGTGACATCTTAAAGGCCCAGTTTCGCGTTCCATTCATCAAGGTGGTAACCACTGCAGACATTTGCAGGTCTCTTATGCCGAGAGTTGCCCGACTGAACCTAGCTAAGTATTCCTGCAATGACTCGTCCTTGTCCTGTACGACCTGCATCAACCCAATGGCTATCTTCCTCTTTCTCGTGCTGCTTAGGAAGTAAGTACAAAGCTCCTAGAGAGCTCATCAAATGACTTGATGGACCGCGGGGCCAAGGTTGCTACCCAGTCCCTAGCCTTCCTCCTGAGTGTGGGGGGAAAGGATCGGCACATCATCGCGTCCGGGGCGGCATAAAGTCTCATCAGATCTACGAAGGTTCGCAAGTGATCAAGTGGGTCCGTGACTCCGTC
Organism: Olea europaea var. sylvestris; assembly: GCF_002742605.1. Classification (NCBI taxonomy): domain Eukaryota; kingdom Viridiplantae; phylum Streptophyta; class Magnoliopsida; order Lamiales; family Oleaceae; genus Olea; species Olea europaea. Next base: position 16,975,301 of record NC_036257.1, on the reverse strand, counting down.
ATATGCTTCTATCATGGGCTGTTTGAAACCTTTACGCAAGGGGACAGCCATGAACGGGTCTTCCCCCAAAACCATCTGTCTCCACCTATCCTTTCTCTTGGACAAGGCATCATCTATCTTTTGGGCCATGATTTCCTCCATCTTTTGTTCCAGGTCTACCATGGTTTGCGGGGGCTGTTGAGCTTCGATTTCTAGGGCTCCCGTATCTCCCGCCCCCTGTCGAGAGATGGGCGGGACAACCGTGGGTGGCGCTTGAGGCGGTTGCTGGCTCGTCATTTCCGTCGAGCTCAATGGAGAGACAGTGGCTCTCTGCGATTGGTCCTGTAGGAGTGCCATCATTGCTGCCAATTGAGTCTCCAAAGCGCTGAATTGACTCTGCGTCACATACTGCGGGGGTGGCGACGGCTCACGTCCCCTTGCAACTGACTCCGACTTCGCCGTATTCCCAACCAGGCGAGTATCACTCCTTGTCCGTCTTCTTGACATGGCTTTTTAGTTCAAATAGTTTCCCATAGACGGTGCCAATGAGATGGTGGTGGACCAACACCCTCCTATTTGCCTGGTAGTGCTCGGCGTTTCATCTACTTCGTCTAGTATATATGACCTGAAAAATGAAGGCGGGGCTTCCTCCCCCGTTTTACCTCCGGTGTGAGAATTAGTTTATAGGCTTGAAAAAATGTGATTGGAATTCTAATGGTGAAAAAGAGAGATAGAGAGAGAGAATAACCTCTTTCCTGTGTCGGGTCCGGAGGTACTTATAGACATTAGGGGGCGAGTAACCGCTAGGCGGATGTGGTGCCACGTGTCCCACGTTGGCGTTCCCACTATGCCCATGTTCTGAGTGGGGGGGTCTCTAGTTTCCCGCTTGGAGATTGTTTCCGTATTAGTGGCCATGGAACCTAGTTAATTCACTAGGAGTTTTATGGTTAAGTGTTTGGATAGACAGTTCCATGCCAATTGTAGATCTCGCGTAGTGGTAGAGCGCCCCCTGGAGGTAGTGGTGAAGCGTCCCTAGGGGGTCGACGACCTCGCGTAGTGGTAGAGCGCCCCCTGGAGGTAGTGGTGGAGCGGCCCTAGGGGGTCGACGACCTCGCGTCGAAGTGCTGTGATCCATCTTGCTTGCCGTCAAGGGCGGTTTCCTCTACCAACCTATATCACTATCTATTTGTAGTTTTAGGAAGAAGTTATCTTTATGTGTTTTTTGGAAACTAATTTTTAAAGCACCCTTTATTTCAAAAGTGCTTTTAGAGGAAACCACATTAACACTTTCATAAAATTAGTTACAAGGGTCCAAAAGTAAGTTTTGAATCTCTAAAGTTGTCTTTTCAAAAATCATGTCAAACGGGCTTCTGTTTTCATGTCAATAAATTAAAACAAAATATGAGTTCAAGACCACCCCATGAAGATGTCTGTCTACAAGCTTAACGTGGATGGAGCTGGCGGGGGCAGAAATGGTGATCAGTTTGGACTCTGGTCGCTTATAAGTTCTATTTTACAAATGGGTTTTAGTAGACTTTAATAAATTTAATTGGGCTAATTATTTAAATCGATCCAATTCATTTATATATATATATATAATTTTAAGTTGTTTGTGTTGCCTCTTACTTTTCGTATTTATTGTGAAAACAATATGTATAACATGCATAAATAATTTTAAGTTGTTTGTGTTGCCTCTTACTTTTCGTATTTATATATATATATATATATATAACATGCATAAATAATTTTAAGTTGTTTGTGTTGCCTCTTACTTTTCGTATTTATTGTGAAAACAATATGTCCAAAATTAATGTCATTACTTGGGTCATATCATAAGGTGCTGAGACATACACATGTAGAAAATGCATATCGCTTAATTATTTGCGAGTTGCTAGCACCAAAGCTTCCAATTTTGCACTTTTTAGAGTTCGACAAGACAAGAAGCCTTTCAAAGAGACAAACCCAATAATTCCAAAATATGGCATTTAATTCATGACCATAATTTATCTATATTCCAGTCACGTTCTCTTTTGATTTTCGATTTTAATTCTCCTCGAATTTATTTTTAGTTCTGTTTTTCTAACATTAAATCACATTTGAAAAATTAATAATTTATTAAATAGGAAAGTAAATGGAAATATTTTAATTCCCACCATCGTTCCCGTTCCATTGCCATCTTTAATGGAAAGAGACCGCTTGCTATATAGTTATCCAAATTTTACCGTTTTCATAACAATTAATGAAGTAATTGAATTAGAAGTCGCCAAAAAAATATGAATTATAACGTTTAAATAAACCTTTAAAGAAAGGCCAATGAATTGTAAATTTTAAATTTTCCACCTCAAAAATAATTCAGCTTGTGATGAAATAAAGTGATAAAATTCAACTTTTCCTGCAAAGCATTAATTCAAGAATGCACATTTTCTTGTAAGATCGGTACGTTTATCATCCATTTTCACTAAAAGAATAAGAAGGAATATAATCCGTACAATACATTCAACTTTAGGCTAAACTATGTACAACACTGTAACATATAAGAATTTGAGCAACTCTTCTTAATAAAGTGTACCATGGAAATTGAAGTCGTATTATAGTATCAGAATCCGTTAAGGATAAATTCTACATTGAATAAAAATGAAAATTCTTTATTAAAAATTCGAAGACAAGAACAAAAGATAGAGAAATGTATATAGGCTTATAAGGGTTCGTTTGGGCTATTCCCTTTAATTAGGCAAAGCTTTTAAGATGGAACTCCAATATAGAATAACACGACCATAACTTGTGGACTAGTCAGATATGTGGAACTTCAATAGGACTGTGGATAAACAAGAGGTGGGTTTTAATCTCGAAGTACAAATAAAGCAGAAGCAGTACAAAAGATGTCGATAATTTCTTTGGTGATGGAGATGGATAATCGTTTGCGTTCGCTTCTTTCTCCTCTTCATGAATTGTTTCTAACATCTTTGATGCTCGGTGCCTCGTGATGTCCACAAACTGTGGTGGTGCTACTTCGATTATAAATCTAGCAATTCGAGCATTCGCCATTTTTTCTTCAAATATTAAGATGCTAGTAATGTGAAAAAGGGCTAAAGTGTATGAGAAGAGATTTGTTGGGATTGAGAACAACTTAGAAAATGGTTTGGTCGAAATTTATAGGGGAATGCTTCGCTTTATTTCCAATAACTCGATGATATTACAGCATTATGTGCAGTGTTAAATTGAGTGAGTGGTCCTAATCAAATGTTTAAATAATTTTTGGCTGTTTGTGCCGCCTCTTACTTTACATATTTATTGTGAAAACAATATGTCGAAAGTTAATTTCTTTACTGGGGTCATAAGGTGCTATGTGTCTATGTATGTGTAGAAAATGCATATGCCTTTGAATATTTGCTTTTTGTTGGCTCCTTGCTCTGTCCTGAAATTGACAGGAAGATGCCTATTAATGCCATCTTTCAGTAAATGATTGTCATGGAAAGGGTCTCTGTAAGAGTTGGAAGGTGTCGTGTAGAACTATGTGGAACGATCACGTCGCTAATCTCAAATTTATTGGGAATAAGGGTTGATTTGTTGTCTTCTTGCATATACTATGTGTTTAGAAGTCGGTAATCCATATATTTCTTGGCCCTTAATTTTTTTGAGTAATACCTTCTCAGCTTGAAAGGACAATCTAAGAAGACCTTATTTGGGGAAATTAAAAAAAAAAAAATTACTAGAAGGTAAAGTACAATGTACGATCAACTGACCAAACAATCACAATAAGTCCCTATTGAAATGAAAATGGGTGGAATAATGTATTTTTGAAAAATGAGTGATTGAAAAAGAAGGAATTTTTTTCAATTCACGTGTAATATTATTTTATGAAAAATTATGTGATTTAAAATAGGAGATAAAAAATGAAATGGAATTTAATGAGAACCAAACGGGGGCTAAAAGTTCAATAGGTTATATATATTGTTGAACACTTCATCTAAAAGATTTAAATTGTTAGAAAATCGACACGTTTATTTAGCTAGATTCAGTCTTTAACACGATTCAACAAGTGCATATCAAAATTGTTTTCATGTATACTTCTCATACATAAGTAATTGCAAAACTTAAACTCAAATCATACGTCTAATCTTATGTCTTCTCTAATACTATTTTGAACTACCTAATTTAAATACTAAACCCGAATTTATTTAAGGACCACATGCATGTTGGAAATATGTAATGTTTAATATAAATTCGTTGCACCTTTCTTTTTAGCTTATCCAAAAGCTAAGTTTCGTCACTGATTTCGTCTCCCCCACAGAAACTTTCCATCACTTCTGCTGTTGCGTCTCTATCTAATATCCTTTTATCCATGGCAAGTCATATCTTTGGGCAATTTGTGTAATAGCTTAGCAAAATGTGCAAAGCAGATAGATGAACAAGATTAATAATAATTTATTTTCAAAATTTTTATCTACCTTCGGGGGCGGACCCGGAAATTTTTTCAATGCGGACGATATTAGTAAAGGTCTAAAAATAACGACATTATAAATCATAACACAAACATAATACTAAAACTAAAAAAACCTTAACAATTGTTCTTAATGAATTTTCATACTTTGATATTTTTGTAAAGTATTGGCGGCGCCTAAACGTTGCCAATGCTTGATGCGTGGCAGAAACATTAAGATATGTGGCTTGGCTCCTTATTTAGCAATCAACAGCAATCATTGACCGCTAATACATGCCTAGACTCGGTTATGCACATCTAGGCGCGCATAATTGTCTCTTTTTTCTTTTTTTCTTTTTTTAATTTTTAACTTTTAGTTTATTTATTTTTTATTTTTTACAATTATTTTAAGTTAAGTCTTAAATGTTGATTTCTTGACTTCATCAGTTCTAAATTCAAAATAGTCGCTTGAAGCCTTGAAAAAAGAAAATCTCCCAAAAATTCTTATTTATTTACTATTTAATATTTACATTTAGAGTTCATCTTTTTATTGAAAACTTTGGAAAAATGTATGAATTTCCTATAAATTTGTTTTAAATGTTTGGCAGGTAATATTTTTAATTATTAAACAATTTTTTGATTGATTAAAAACTAAAATAATATTAAAATAAGAAAATACATTTTTACGCCTATACCTCGCCTAACATATAGTTTGTCCTTCACGCATCACCACGTGTTACGCTTTTTAGAACACTGCTAAAAACCTTTACTGGATCGCTCTCATTTTCCTCCAAAAATCTCATCCTCTTTCGAGTCCCATCCCTATCCTCTACCTCATTGTCACATTCCATATAGACCGTAGTTTGTAATCAGAGCTTCCAAATAGCATTACTAAAGTTAAGAGACGAGAGTGATAATCGGTTCTTAGTTGGACTTCAGCATTGGCACTTGAGCACAAGTATCCAGAAAACAGAGGTATAAACATGAATAAGATCAAAAGTTCAGAAAGTCATGTTGGATTTTAGTGTAGTGGATGAAATCGGATTCATTCATACTGTATGTGAACTTTACATGTTGGATTTATACATACCATATATGCAACATATCGTATTTGTCGCTTACCGTATATGCAGCATACCGTATTTGCAATAGTTTACCGTATTTGTAACAGATTACCGTATATACAACATATCGATTTTTGCAGTGAATTAAACATAGAATTTGAATTTGCACAAACACATTTCATATACCAGTTCGTATATATAAAATTTATTATATAAATTGTGAGAATTATGTATGGCAAATTATATTATTTACAGAGACACACAACTGAAAATCATATAAATCTACTAATTAAATTTGGAAAGCATGTAAATCTGCAAATAATAAAATGCACAGAAACTTAAACTAGAAAGCATATAATTCTGGAAAATAATATTTTAACCCGAGGACTGTGCAAGCACAATTTTCTTAAAACAGATTCGCCCTCTCACCGTACGTACTTGAGTTTTAATTCAAGCGTCTGTTTCACAGGATACAATGGTAAAACCTGTAGTATCTGAGCACCACAGTATCTGATACAGTACAGATGTAGAGAGGAAGATGAGGATTTTTTTCATCTGTGAAAAATGTTGGAAACTGAGTTTAATTATATAGACTTAATTTGTCCATTAACCATTGGAGTTATATCAGTATCTAGAATTTCAGAAACTCAAAGGTCAGTGGAGAAAGTAAGAAAAAAATTGCAAAACGTGGGTTCTCTAAAGGGGCCAATTTTTGCTTCGTTCAATCCGACATTCGTGTACGCAGGTCACGCCCGCACACAAGTTCAAGGTCTGAAGACAATTTCGGTCTGAGATTTGCACCCCCCATGCCCGCATATGGAGAGAACCTCTATGCTACACATAATTACACCTTTATAATGTATAGCCATATTTAAAGTGGTTCTTGCTTTCTTATTTTTCCTATGTGGGACTAAACTCATTTTTTCCACATAAATCATCTTTTAATGGTCATCTTTGAACTTCAATTTCTCATTCACCCAAACTTCATTTTTGATAAATAAATATATGATATTGATGCTCGCACGGAGGAGAACACAGATCAACTTTGATCTTTCAAATTGGACCAATGGGTCCCACAAAAAATTTTGCCAAAAGTGAGTCATTTACTCATTTTTTCCAACAATCCTCCACATGAATGAAAATTAGGAGAGACACAAGACCGTGAAACACAAGACTTGGTGATAAAGTTCAATGGTTGAAGCATGCATATGATAGGTAGGTATTACCCTTTGAACCTTTCCTTATGAAAGCATATTTACTTTACTAACTGACCGGTAGACGTGTTATCCTTAATCTGTTCTGCCGTTTATGTAAACGATGATATACTCCACACAAGATTCTTCCTAACACAATTCAATTCTCATTATTATGTTTGTTTCGGCCATGAATATATGAATGGTTCTGTGAGAGTTTTTAAGAATTGAGCCCCACACAATTTTCTTAGAAGCGACCCCACTTCTCTCTCATATAGGTGACTTCTTATTATAAGTAACCTGCATTACTTGGCTCGATTTTCAGCTCATAAGAATCATTAAAAGCCTATTGCTTATCCTTCATCCCTACGGGTATCACCGTTACCTCATAAGAATGGATAGGAGGTAACACCCCCACAGTGATTTTATTAAGTCTTTACCATTAGGTTGTCTCTTTGAACCTAGATCTTGAGATCTCCAGTTAACTGGGTTGAGTTTCCTTTGTAATGACTTATCCATTCAAGGGCTTAAGTCCCATTCCTTTCGATGACTTCCCAGCTAATTCTCTATTTAACCATTTGGTTAGCAGATCCGCAATATTATCTTTTAACCTTATATAGTCGGATAACTCTCGTTGAGAGTAGTTGTCTTATGATATTGTGTCTTTGACGTATATGTCTAGACTTACCATTGTACATGTTACTCTGTGCCCTTTCTATTGTTGATTGACTGTCACAATATATGCAAATCGTTGGCACAGGTTTTGACCACTTGGAATATCCTCTAAGAAGTTGCGCAATCATTCGGCATCTACACCATATTTATCTAGAGTTATAAACTCATATTTCATCATAAATATGGCTATAACTGTTCGTTTAGAGGACTTCCACGATATGGCAGCACCTCCCAATGTGAACACAAATTCACTTGTGGACTTTGAGTCTTTTATATCAGATATCCAATTAGCATCACTGTATTCTTCAATGACCGCTAGATATCTGGTATAATGTAGTCCATAGTCACGAGTATATTTTAAATACCTTAGTAATCTTAATATTCATTTCCAGTAATCAGCTCTTGGATTACTTGTGTATCTACTCAGTTTACTGATTGTGTAGGCTATGTCTGGTCTTGTACAACTCATCAAGTACATTAGACTTCCAATAACTCTCGAGTATTCTACTTGAGAGACACTTTCACCTTTGTTTTTAGATAGACGTTGACTTGTATCTATCGGTGTTCTAGCCAAGCCAGTATCATCCTTATTGAACTTTTCCAAAATTTTGTCAACAAAATGTGACTGACTTAGAACAAGCCCATCTAATGTTCTTGAGATTTTGACTCCAAGTATAACATCAACTAAACCTATATCTTTCAGGTCAAATCTTGAATTCAACATATTTTTAGTAGATTCAATTATTTTATTATCATTACCAACAATAAGCATGTCATCAACGTAAAAACACAAAATGACCTAACCATCTTTAGTGTCTTTGACGTAAATACATTTGTCACACTCATTGATTTTAAATCCACTCTCTATCATGACATTATCAAAATTTTCATGCCATTGTTTGGGTATTTGTTTCAAGCTATATAGTGAATTCACCAATTTACAAACTTTCTTTTCGTGTCCTGTGACGAAAACCCCTCGAGTTGTTCTATATAAATTTTTTCTTCTAAATTTCCATTTAAAAGGACAGTTTTAATATTCATTTGATATACTTCAAGTTTTCGCAAAGCGACAATCGCAAGTATCAACCAAATAGATATTATTCTCGTCACTGGAGAATACGTATCAAAGTAATCAAGGTATTCCATTTGTTTGTTACCTTTTATTATTAATCTAGCCTTGTACTTTTCGATAGTTCCATCTGCTCTCATTTTCCTTTTGAAAATCCATTTATAGCCTAATGGTTTGCTTTCTGGAAGAAGATCCACTAGCTCTCATGTATGATTTTGTTGTATGGAATCTATTTCACTTTTAATGCCCTCCTTCCATGAGGTCCTTCCGAGGAATTCATAGCCTCTTGATAACTTTGAGGTTCACTTTCTAGCATATAGGTCAGAAAATCAGGACCATACGATTTTTCTGTCCTTTCCCGTTTGCTACGTCTAACCTTAGTCTCATCTTCTAGTTCTTCGTCATGACTATTTTCAGTTGTAGTCTCATATATTCGTTTGGAGGAGCTTGCTTCCTTTTCGGACTTGTACGAAAATACATGTTTAAAGAATAGCATTTCTTGATTCTAATATCTTGTTTTTGTGTATATCTGGGATTTTAGAATCATACACAAGAAATCGATAAGCACTACTATTGTATGCATAGCCAACGAAGATGCAATCTACTGTTTTTGGCCCTATCCTTATCTTCTTTGGTATTGGAATGACCACTTTAGCAAGAGACCCCCACACTCATAAGTATTTATAGGAAGACTTTCTTCCTTTCCATAACTCATAAGGGGTCTTTTCCATTTTCTTTCGGGGCCCCTTATTTAAAAGGTAATTTACTGATAACACAGCTTCCCCCATATGTTCTGAGGTAACTCAGAACTTACTAGCATTGCATTCATCATTTCCTTTAAAATGCGATTTTTCCGTTCAGCAACACCATTTTGTTGCAGTGAATAAGGTGTGGTGGTTTCATGTATGATTTCGTGTTGTGCATAGAATTCAGCAAACAGTGCTTCATACTCACCACCTCGATCACTTCTTAACGCCTTAATTTTCTTATTAAGTTGAGTTTCAACTTCATTCTTATAGAGAACAAATTTATCTATAGTTTCATCTTTACTTTTTAGCAAATATACATAACAGTTTTTTGTGCTATCGTCAACAAAAGTAATGAAATACTTGTTGCCACCTCTTGTTTGTACAAGTTTTAAGTCACATACGTCACTGTGAATTAAATCAAGTGGTTCTGTATTCCATTCAATTGATTTAAACGATGACCTTGTCAACACAAGTTTCACACTTATATTTTGAATCAATGTGGAACTCGGGTATGCAATTCAAGTTAACTAGTCTTCGTAAAGTATCATAGTTAACATGTCCTAGTCTACGATGCCACAAATTGGAAGACTCAAGTAAATAAGTAGAAGAATTTGCTTTATTCATTTTTGGTTTAACAACCATTAAATTGAGTTCAAACATACCGTCGGAAACATATCATTTTCCGATAAACATTCCACTTTTTAACAAAATAACTTTGTCTGACTCAAATACAATGTGAAAATTGTGCTTATTCAAAAGCAACTGGACACAAGGTTCTTGCGAATTTTCGGCACATATAGTATATTGTTGAGAGTCAGCTCTTTTCCCGAGATCATCTTCAGAACCACATTTCCTTATCCTTTGATTTCAAAAGTTGCTGAATTCCCATGAACAACTTCTTCTCATTCTCAATTGCTTCAAACACAGCAAACAGCTCCTTATCAGAGCACACATGCCTCGTAGTACCGGTATCAATCCACCACTCCTTAGGATTTAAACCCACCATATTTACTTTAGAAACGATGGCTGAGAGATTTAGCTTCGATACATCTTTTGCCATGTAGTCAACCACATTTGCTTCTTTCTTCTTCTTTGGCAATCTGTACTCCAAAGACTTGTGTCCCACTTTGTCATAATTGAAGCATTTCCCTTGAAATTTCTTCTTAGAAATTCCACCTTTCGATCCTTGCTTGGTCATTTTGCCACCGAATGGCCCAAACTTGTTTTTATAGTTCTTACTACTTTGACCAAACTCCACAACATTAGCTTTAGCCATACCAGGATTGAACCACTTCTTTTCAGAACTCTTGTTTTTTTCTTCAATTCGAAGTCTAACAATTAGTTCTTCGACGTTCATTTCCTTTCGTTTGTGCTTCAAATAATTCTTAAAATCTTTCCATGCGAGAGGCAATTTTTCAATAATTGCAGCCACTTGAAAAGTTTCACTCAAAATCATTCATTCGGCATGAATATCGTGAAGAATCACTTGGAGTTCTTGCACTTGACTGATAATTGTTTTGGAGTCCACCATTTTATAATCTAGGAATCTGTTGCCCCGGCATCCTCAATTTTATATTTTCGGTCCAAAGACTCCCACAACTCTTTAGCAGTTTTCATAGTATTATACACATTGTATACATGTTAAGGTGTTTATAATATAGTTTCGACATAAAAAATTCAAATGGTTCCAAGCATCAAGTGCACTGATTACTTGAACATTTCCCTCATCCTCATTGAGTTTTGGAGCAGTCTCAGTCAAGAATCTCGCAAGATTCAAAGTGGTCAGGTGAAACAGCATTTTTTGCTGCCGCCTTTGGAAATTCAAGCTGTTAAATTTCTCCGAATTTTCTCCATAATTAACCGGAACATTAACGGTATGACCAATTGTTGGAGCCACAGTTTGACTGACAACATGACTTGCCAATTTAGCTATAGTCTGAGCCACAACAAAACTTGGCCCTTGAGCCACAGCTGAGCCCATAGGCCGATTTCCAGTAGGCACAGTTTGGGTCATATCCATGTTGGTCGATTCGATTGCCATTTTTGAAAATCAAACAAAAAAATTTAGTTTCCAAAAATTAATAGTATAATAAACGAACTTTTTTCTTTGGGAATCTGTTTTAAGTTTGTTGGATTTTAGTGTAGTGGATAAAATCGGATTCATTTATACCGTATATGAACTTTACATGTTGGATTTATATATACCGTATATGCAACATATCGTATTTGCTGCTTATCGTATATGCAGCATACCATATTTATAGCATACTGTATTTGCAAAACATACCATATTTGCAACAGATTACCGTATTTACACCAAATTACCGCATATGCAACAGTTTACCGTATTTGCAACAAATTACCGTATATGCAACAATTTGCCGTATATGCAACATATCGATTTTTACAGTGAATTAAACATAGAATTTGAATTGCACAAACACATTTCATATATCAGTTCGTATATACAAAATTTATTATATAAATTGTGAGAATTATGTGTGGCAAATTATATTATTTACAGAGACACACAACTGGAAATCATATAAATCTGTTAATTAAATCTGGAAAGCATATAAATCTACAAATAACGAAATGCACAGAAACTTAAACTGGAAAGCATATAATTCTCTTTTAACTCGAGGCCTGTACAAGCACAGTTTCCTTAAAATAAATTCGTCATCTCACCGTGCGTGCTTGAGTTTTAATTCGAGCGTCTGTTTCCTAGGATACAATGGTAAAACCTGTAGTGTCTGAACACCATAGAAACTACTCCGACGAACTGATATAGCGTCTGAACAATATCACCACGACCTTACTGGACAAATATGTGTATGCAGGAAGAACTGAAAACAATACAGATGCAGATAGGAAGAGGATGATTTTTTCATCTGTGAAAATTGCTGAAAATTGAGTTTAATTATATAGACTTAATTTGTCCATTAACCATTGGAGTTATATAAGTTTCTAGAGTTTCAGAAACTCAAAAGTCAGTGGAGAAAGCAAGAAAAAAATTGCAAAACGTGGGCTCTCCAAAGGGGCCAATTTTTGCTTCGTTCGGTCCGACATTCGTGTACGCAGGTCGCGCTTGCACACAAGTTCAAGGTCCAAATGCAATTTCGGACCGAGATTTGCATCATCTTGCGCCTACACGTGGAGAGAGCCTCTATGTTGCACATGATTACACCTTTCCAATGTATAGCCATATTTAAAGTGGTTCTTGCTTTCTTATTTTTCCTATGTGGGACTAAACTCATTTTTTCCACAGAAACTATCTTTCAATGATCATATTTGAGCTTGAATTTCTCATTCACCCAAATTTCATTTTTGACAAATAAATATATGATTTTGATACTCTCATAGAAGAGAACACATATCAACTTTGATATTCCAAATTGGACCAACGGATCCCACAGAAACTTTTGCCAAAAGCGACGCATGTACTCATTTTTTTCCAACAATTCATAAATTAGAAAGACATTTTAAGTACACGAGTCGTGCGGAGAAAAATACAAGTTTAGGTGTTAAGGAAAAAAGAAGAAGTTAAAACAATACCAATACAATCAGGGACGGATGTAGGTGGGACTGGGCTAGACTATAGTCCCCCCCAAGGCCCAAGAATTTTTTTTTCGTGTTTGATGTTTTTCATTTTCAGTTTTTTTTTGGTAAAAATAATTTTTTATGTATAAACTTTGTTTTTTGTGTATTAGCCCAATTTGAAATTTTGTAACTCGGTATTGAATCCAATCCTTAATCCGTCCTTGAATACAACATACTAGATCAAAAGAATTTTCCACTGATGTCTTTGGGTCAATGTCAACGTTGGAAACTGAATGAGCAAACTGGAAAACTTGTGGAGGCTGTATAAATTGCTGTATAACAAGTGCTGTACAAGCATCAAAACCCAATAAATAATGGAAAGATGACTTCCGATGGAACAGATTATGATCGAAAAGGGTCCCCAATAAAAGGTCACTATAATTGATAGTTCTTGAAAGGTTTAGACCGTGCGGAGAGACGAATCCAATAATTCCAATATTCCAATCACTTTCTCATTTTATCTTCAATTTTAGTTCTCCATTATATGTACCCTCAAATTATAAAGAAAAATAACTACCTTTTTTCTCCAAATTTCATTAATGGAAATAGCGTGTTACTGTCTAATTTTAATTGACATATAAATTTTAATAGGACTAGGCAAAGTTATGACATGTTTAATTAGATCATGTTAAGCTAAGTTTAGAAATTGGACTGAGCTGCACTTACAGGGAGGATTCTTACGAATGTTTTACAGATTAGTCACAATGTGTGGGGTCGGTGTTATTTTTGGCCATTTTTTAATGCATCGGGTCCCATGTGGGCTCGACCTCCATGAGAGTGACCTGTAGAAGATCTGTAACTTCATCATCTGTACATCCAGTTTAATTCTTAGAAATTTACTTGTAAGTAAATAACAGAGTTTAAGCATGCATATTTCTTTTAAATGGTATATTTAACACCCAGTTTGAGGAGGAATAAAATCCCTACAATAAATTAAGCTAGTTAAATCTCTATAAATTAACCGTCTTAAAGTTCTAGGAAAATCTATTAACTTAAGTAATATCAAGTGATTTACAAAAGAATAGTTTATCGATTAATTTATAACTTACTAATTTATGAAGGTATTCCTTATTTTATTAAATAATATATGTTGTACAAATTAACAATTCTATTTAACCAAATAAAATTCACGAATCTACTTATTATTATTATTATTATTATTATTATTATTATTATTATTATTATTATTATTATTATTATTATTATTATTATTATTATTATTCCCAAAAATTTATTACAATGTTGAGAAAAGTTAGAGATGATATTCGAGTTGATATCAATTTCAAGAGGAAACAAATAATAATTGAGTCACATTTTAAAATGTCTAGTAGTCGAATATACGATTTTGATGTTCTCATAAACGAGAATATGAATCTACTTTGATATTTCAAAATGAAGGTACGGGTCCCACTCAAAATAGACCAAAATAGCCTCATATACAAGTCATTTATCAACATCTCCTAAATTAGTCTTTTACACTTGCTATGCAGATAAAGTGTGAAAATTGTTCACTTAGCGGCCGAAGAACACGAGAATCCTCAGATCATCATTCAACAATCAATCGGTGAACAACTGTCAATGTTTGCAAGTTATTAATCAAAACAGCCGATCACCACAATGGAAACAAAAGAGTTTAAATATCAAAACCCTAGGTAATATACTTAACCAAAATAAAATCATTAATAACTTAATTAAATTAAGAGAAAATTACACTCGTACATGGATTTTAACTTTCAACTTCAAAAATCAAGTTTAAAACTTATTTATTCAAAAATCAGGTCATAATTTAACTTTTAATTTTATTAATAATAATATTGTTAAGTCAACTTAAATCATATCACTCCCAAACTTATAAATTGATCCCAAATTTAATGTATACTGCTATTGAAGATCAAGATTTAAAAGACAAGACGAAGTTATGATATGTTTGGTAAGTTAGATTTGCTGTGCTATACATTTCTATACGTTAAGACACACGAAAATAATTCTCTCCCCTTGGTAGTTGGTATCATATTGCGACATTCCCTTTGACATGAAAATTAGTCGATGTCAAGAGTTACATCTAACCATATACGAAAACGTATGTCCCTTAATTGTTTAATTTAATGGCACGACATCAAATAGTATTAGTAAATTAAAATAAATTGAAATCTTGTTCGCCGAACGCCTGAAGACGTATTTGTCTAAGGAGAATCTTCACATTATATCACACGTTAATCAAAATGGAAGATCCCAATAATTAATGGCCACCTGAGAGCTTATGGTTTATATTTTAAGGTGTACTGCCATTGTAGTTCAAGCTTAACATTTTTCTTATTCAATATGCTCCATGAATTGGTGAGAGATCTATGGAAGGATTTTGACTGAATTATGGTTATGAAGATCCTTAAATACACCAAACAACTGTCAATGTTTTTTGCCATGGTTTTCTTCAAGTCAATTTCCTCCTTAGATTGTTCCTATTCTTAAGCACAAGAACCAGTTTAAATACTGTTATTTCAAGAATTCTTCCTCATCCAACAAAAATTCTCTTGGCTCTGAAAAAATTTTCTGTCGAATCATCAATCATTCTGTTCAAGAAACGTCTCCCCCAAACAAGCCTTCTTTCTCCTTCATAGGCAGTCATGAGAAAGCAAATGTGTTACATGCACAATTGGGTAGAGGTTGCCCCTTCTCCATTAATTTTCCCTTACAGAGCTTCCAACGCCCCAAAACTTGAGACGATTGCCGAAGAAGGATCCAACAAAATGGCTGCTTTCAACAAGAAAGTCATTTACCTACTTCCCGTGTTGCTTTCTTTTACGTCGTTCCTGTTGGTAAACAGATACGTCATGTTAATGATGTGAAGAAAATAAGCACTTTTTGGCACGTCTAGCATCGAAAGATTCAGTAATCGAGCCATGGACGTGCCTTCAATCCATGAATGTGCATGCTCCCAAGGGGAAATATAGCAATAAAATTTCAAGAAGTGAAAATGGCAACTTGGGGATTAACTCTGAAAAAATGTGTATGTATGTGTATCATGAGAGGTGAAGGAGATGTAAAGGATGGTTTGAACATGTGCCCAGGAGATTTGATAGTTTTCTCAGCTAAGAGTTTAGTAGAGATGATCTTTCATATCTGTAATGTTTTGACATATATGGATGATCTATTTGTGTAGGAGATTTCTTGTTTGTAAATTTCAATATTGAATTGTAATTTGCATATATCCATGATCTGTCTTCTGAATCAATATACAATATCGAACTACTACAGACAGGGTAATCATATTTTTGTTCATTCAACTGTTCAAAACATCATTAAACTTGTAATTTATATACTAAGATCCTTCTTTTAATGTCAAAATTGATGTTATATCTACCCAAAATATATTCACAATTAACTCTGTTCCTCTAGTAAAAACAAAAATGAGAAAAAAAAGGAATCTATATTTAATATCCCAGCTTGAGACAGCTACTCTGAATCTTTAGCCGCTGCCTCCAGATTTGCATCTCAATTAGAGGTTGTCTCATAGCTGAAAGTGGGAAAAGAAGAGGGTTAAAATTCATAAACAAACTTCCCGTGACGCAGATAAGAGTTTAAGTGTAATCAATAGATCATGTATCAACTGAATAGTTTGGGTCTATATCATTAGGACTGCCAATGAATTGAAGCCAGCATGAAACTCATAAGCTCGTCTTGCTAAATTTAAATCGAGCTTAGTATGAGTTTGAGCCTAAAGTGCCTCAGTTTTGAAAACAAAAAATTCTTAGTGATCGATTTTGAGAATAGCCTGTAAAAGTTTGTGATTCTCATAGAACCACTTCCGGAATAGGTCAATACCTCCACCAACTAAAATTAAAGTTTATTTTATAGATTTTTCTCTTATTTGTTTGCACACTTTACATTATTCTATTGTGAATTTTGAAGATTGTTTATGATGTATTATGAGCTTATTGTGCATTCAATAATTTTGACATTTTTTTTTTTTTACTACGAGGCTTACGCCTCAAATCACGTTGAGGCATACGCCTCACCTCAAGAAGAACGTCTTAGTGCCTGAGCATGCCTTTCTAAACATCGAGAATAAGTCTGCCAATATGTAACAATCAACACCTTCGCAGTCTCACCAAAGCAATAAATTATCTGTAAATCTATGTAAGGAAACCTTATGAGTATTCAAACCCCCAGCTTTTGCACAGGAATATCACCATCTTTTTTTTTTTTTTCCTGCTGAAAATCACTATATTTAGTGAGCCAAACAGACTGACTTTTCATCATCTAACAATTACCTGATAGATCCGTTTAATGGTTATCAACTGACATTTGGCATTTAAAGGCAGCTTCCAATCAAACTCTGGAAAAGTGCAAAATTGGAAGCTCTGATACCAACAAAAAGAAAATTTCTTAAGGGATATGCATATTCTATCCATATAGACACATGGCACCATTTGGACAATATTGGGCTCCACTGCTATCCTACTAATAAGGCAATCATATTAACATTCATAGCGAACATTGTTGTCACTATAACTACGAAAAGTAAGAGAAGCACAACTATCTTAAAATCATTTAACAATTAGATTAGGACCACTGAGTTCATTTAAGCCTGACAATTAAACTATATTCTCATCCAGTTATTAGAATTCAGCACAAGCGTCCCCCTATAAATTTGAAGCAGTCGAAGTTCCTACTTGTTCACATAGCCAGAAATCTCTTCACACACACTTCTACCCATTCTTCCATCTTTTGATTCTCAAACGTTTTTAAGAAAATGGCAAATGCTCGCCTCTCTAGATTTATAATTGAAGTAGCACCCCCACAGTTTGTAAACCTTATGAGGCATCGAGCATCAAAGATGTTGGACACAATTCATGAAGAGGAAAAGGATCCCCGCACAAAGGATTCTCTGTTCCTGTCTCCAAAGAATTTATCAACATCCTCACTCTGCATTGTTTCAGCTTCATCTTCTGAAACAAAAAAACTCAAGCATATTGTCCCCAAAGTTCAAAGGTCTTCATCTGTAATCCATGATTAGAGTCCTACATTTTGGGACTATAGACAATCCTCATGAAGTTTCAGATATAAGACTAGTCCATCAATTTTGGTTCTGTTTATCTAGTTTGGATGTCAAAATAAATTCAACCAAGGACCAAGACTTGCTGTGACAACAGTACAGATCTTCCCTGAAATCTTTTAGTATGAGGAAGATCATAATGTAAATCTACTAATTGGATATGCAAACTTATAGAGTTGGGATACGAGTTTTTCTTTTCTTCAATTGCATAACAACTCTTCCACATACACGTCCGAAAAGACGAGAGGCATCTTCGGGTAGTTAGCAGCAGGTAGGCGTATAGCTGGACTAATAACAAAGGTCCAGCCTCTTCTCTTTCTTAACAAGCTTAATATACTACAATAACAGTTTTGTGTCCTCATGATTTGACAATCTTTTGGTGTCTCCATTGCCAACCCTTTTGGTATAAGGTCAAAAATATGACTGTCGGTGCATCATAAGCCCACTGAATCGAAATTTTTAACTTCTCATTGGGAAATTTTTCTGCTGGAAAGTTATTTACACTAACAGTACACTAACTGCATGAATATATAACCATCTAATGAATCTAACAGTAAGACTAGAATTAAAGGAGATCAAAATCGTATCAAACCAAATTCTGAGTCACATTCGATAGATGATACTGCAAGACAAGTGAGCCGTGATCTGGAGTTAGCCTCTGCTAGTGGACTCATCTTCTCTCATTAGCCATCTGAACATCCCAATTGTGTACAAGACCATCAGACAGTGCCAATGCCACAATGTATGGATCCTCCACCCCAGCTCTTTGATAAGACAACAATGCCTTTGACACGGGTAGAATGCGCATCTCCAATGCTCTTTGCCACTTTCCCACTAGCTGTATCCCAAGCAGTCAAGTTCTGTCCTCACCCCTTTAAATAAAATCCTGTTCTGCCAAAAACGTTTTCAATCAGCATGACAAAAATAACATTGAAGAAAATCCACAGAAAAATACCGTGCTAGTGGCAGGACAGAGAACTCTCTTCCCATTTTCGAGTTAAAAAATTAATCTTGCGTCCTTAACCTCGGGGTCACTAATTGTCTCATCAGCTATCATGAAGAATTTTCCCCGTTTCATGGAATTGTACAATTGACGACTCTTTGCTTAACCTGCAGTACAAACTGCGCCTTCCTCTAACCAAATTGACCATGGCCAAGCACTCAATCGTGACCTACTGTCAACGCTATTCGGCCAGAGGGATGGACAAAAGAGTGACTTGACTCCTTTATTGCGAACTTCGTAGAATTCTGAGGTGGACAAAGGGTCGGCATCGTAGATGGAGAAACAACAGTCGGCATCAGTGGGTAGGAGACTGCGGGGAAAGGATGGGAACGAGGGAGAGGTGAAGAAGGAGAGTTGGGTGACGGCAGAGGACTGATGGAGGGAACCGATCTCGGCGAAGGAAGAGAGGACATAGACTTTGATGGTGTCGTTGTAGCCACCGGAGGCCACGGCGGAGCCGAAAACTTCGCGGCTGTCATGGTGGAAAGGTGTGAGGGGAAGGAGAAGAGGGGAGTTATGGCAAATGTCTGGAGGTCTTTTCGAGATTTTAGCCTGTAATCCCGTATGAATCGCACCGTATGATACCGCAACAAAGTCATCTTCGTCTCTTTCTACGTCCTGCTTCTGCTTCAGGCGTCCGTAAAACCCTAATTTGGGAGGAGGAGGAAGAAGAAGGGAGACAGGCTGTGGCGGCCGGCGACGATGAAGAAGGAATAGTTTGAGGACCAAAGTCGAAGTAATTGGTAGATGGAGGACTTAATTGTAGGTTCTAATAGATGGAGACTACAATTGCACAGACAAATACTTTGAGGACCAAAGTCGAAGTAATTGATAGAAAGAGGACTTAATTGGTGCTGACTGATAGTTGGAGAATGAATATGTCGACGTCTGATGATGACTATATTAAAATCCACGAAACCCAACAATTAAAATCCAACCCAAATCTAAATCCAACCCAAACTCACCAAACCCAAACCCAATATCAAAATCCAACCCAATTCATCAAACCCTAATCCAAATCCAATATCAAAATTCAACCCAAATCCAACAATAAAATCCAACCCGAATTCCATCAAACCCATATCCATCAATCAAATTGCCAAGCCCAAATTCCATCAGACACAAGTCCAACCCAATTCATCAAACCCAAACCCAAATCCAAATCCAATATTCAAATGTAACTATAACAATCCAACCCAAATTCCTTCAAACCCAAACCCAAACCCAAACCCAAATCCAACCCTATTACCCAAATTCCACCAAACCGAAATCCAAGAATGAAAATCTAACCCAAATTCCATCAAACCCAAGCCTAACAATCAAAATCGAACCCAAATTTCATCAAACCCAAATCCAACAACAAAATCCAACAATGAAAATCCAACCCTAATCCGACCCAAATTCAAACCAATTTCCATCAAACCCTAATCCGACAATCAAAGCCAGTCCAATTTCCATCAAACCCTAATCCGACAATCAAAGCCAATCCAATTTCCTCAAACCCAAATTCCACCGTATCCAAATCCAACAATCAAAATCCTACCCATCAAACCCAAATTCGGTCCTCCAACTATTCTCAAACGGCAATTTGTCCTATTGGTCTTTTAACTATTCTTTGTGTATACTTTAGTCCACCAACTAATGCACGTTCCTAATTCAAGTCCTCTATCTATTCATAGGCGACAATTTGGTACCACAACTATTTCAAGGCTAAAACTTGGTCCTCCAACTAATTAAATGAGACGAATGTATCCTCAGTTTATTCTAAAATTTTCAATTCAATGTTTCATCTATTTTTATATGGCAATTTTACCCCTCAAACTGTTCATAGTCGACAATTTGCATCTGTTACTATTCAGAGGCATCAAGTTGGTCCTCTAACTATTTACAGACTCAAATGAGGTTCCGATCCAAATTAATACTTCGAGATTTTCAATTTGAATACTTTTCTCTGGACATCTAACTGGATCTTCACCAAAGCCGAAACTACTTTAGCCATGCTCAATCAGTTTCCAGTTTGATCTATGATAAAACCAAGAGAATACTTTACTTGGAGGCAAGGATCGATTAGGTCCTTATTTACAGCATTTGCATTTGTTCCATCCATGGCTGACAGTATTGTTTTTGAAATAAAAACTCTCCTCCATCTCCATGAAGACAGCCTCTTTACACCATCAGTTCTAACAGAACAACCCTGTCGTATAAGTAGTGGCAGATCCAGAATTTTGAGTGAACACGATCGGTCATTAACTGTTGACCATCGATCGTAATAAAATATTAAAAATTAAATATAATAATTATTTTGTTAAAACTGAACATGTACATGTTAACAATATTTTATCAAATGACATAGTGACTAGATTTTGTATAATTCGAATGAAGAGGATGGGATGGAATCCTTACAGCTGCATTAAAACCACTAAAACAAAATATATATTATTTTGTTACATTTAATGTTGTAATTCAACAAGTGCCATGGTGGTTAAGCTTTCAATAACCTTAATTAAATGTCATACGTTCGAATCCCCTACCCATTATGCAATTTTGGTAAAAATTATAGAAGTAGAAAAATTGTGCAATAAAATTGGTAAGGAAGTGATTCTACCAAATTATAGAACTATAAAAATTGTAAAATAAAATTGGTTAGGAAGTGATTAGATGGTGGTTAAGCTTTCAGTAACCTTAACTAAAGGTCACAGGTTCGAATCCCCTATCCGTCGCATAATTTTGGTAAAACTTATGGAACTAGAAAAATTGTGCAATAATTGGGTAGGAAGTGATTCAATCCCTAGACCTCCACTTACAAACTTTAACCTACTGAGCCACAAGAGATCTATGAAAATAAAAAGAATATCAATATATAACCTAAAATTGTTTTTTTTGTTAATCAAATAAAAAATTTGTTCCTTGTGGATCTAGCACGCGCGGCCCTCGGTGCTAGTTGGGTATTGGATCCGCCACTCCTAGTCTACATGTAAGCTTTTGCTCCAAGAACATAATTTGTAATCGAATTTTCATTTCTCTTCCTTTTGGCTAATCTTGCCAAATTGAAAAATAGGCAATCTTGACCCTGAGATCACCGTTGAGTAATATGTTACAACTGTTAATGTCCTTGTGCACATATGTTGGACGTAGGCCATTAAAATCTAAAGTGATAAGAATCAAGTAATTCCAGCTCTGAACATGTGAACAATTCTCATACACAAGACAAAAATCTTCATCGTGCTCATTGCAAGTGTTATGCCCTAGGTTAAATCGATATCCTAGGTTTAATCGACTTTGGATATAAACACTTTTAATATATAGTTGATGTGATTTATAATTGATCTATTATTTAATTAATATTCAATTGAATTAAATAATATAGTCTGTAGATTGAAATCTTAGTAATTTGTTAATCATAAGGAGTTGTGGTTGTGAGATACAAATTACATATGATTGAATCTTAAATCATCCGTGGTCATAAGTAATGACGAAATACGGATATCGTTATTACAGATAAACCACCACGTGTAGCGTCTCTTACTTGTGAAATAAGTAACTAATCTCATAAATTAAAGTGTTGTGACATTTTAATGAACACGTGAATGTTTTGTTGTAGAACAAAATATTGGAAACCCATTATGAATAACTATCTGAGTGTCAGTGGTTAATCCCTAACATTTGGTAGTGGTATTGGTCCAAAGACTTGAGGTCATCATGGTGCTTTATCTAAAGACAATCATACTTTGACGGTTTTGGATGTTGTTCTACCAAGAGCCTTTAATACAATATCGTTTGGGTATGTCAAAAATCGTATGAAAATTGTGAATGACCAATAGATGATTCTTCACTTAGATAGTAAGAGATTATGATCCACATTTTATCAATTAAGTCGAAACGAAATCCTTGGTCAGGATGTACTCAGAAGTAAAAAAGAAGTGTTCTACTTATATTAATTTAATAGTGCAATAAAAGATATGATCGATAATTAGCATTAACACACTTTCATATCTTGTAATTGATCGGATCATATTGACGAAGGGATTATAGTTTCACAGCAAACAAACGAGTTTGATTTTGTCATACCACGTGACATTTTCCATCACATGTATTGCCCTAACACATTGGTAGATGTCAATTTGAGACAGTGAACGTGAGTAAGTGATAAATTAAAATGGTGTTTTAATTTATCAATTTTAATTAGATCAAAATAATAATTTACATCACTAGGCATCGTGATTAGGAACCTGATGGGTCACACACAAAAGAAGAACTGGAAGATTGTGTTTTACCAATTAATTAATTTAACAAGCGTTGGATAAATTAATTAATTGGGGTACTTATTTATTGGTTCGAATTAATTAATTGGATTAATTAGTTCGTGGATTGAATTTAATTAAATGAGTTAATTAAATCTTTGACCGGGTTAGGAGATGGGCCAAGCCCGTTTGGCTTTGTATAAATAGGTAGCTAGGGTTTTGGATCTATAGAAAAAATTCATTATTCTTGCTAGCAAAAGAAAACTCTAGTTGTACAATCTGTTTCTCTGTGTAGATTATCATTGGAGGCTGGATAATTGGACATGTGTGGGTGGCATCTTGATATTTCTGGAACAAAGAAAAAGCAAAAAATTTACAGATCTCTTCAAATGTACATTTTCTATCACAATTTCTATTTAAACGCAAAGAGATCCTTGACGAGAATTGAAATTTATTTTATTCTCCATTGCGAATGATTAAGTAGATTCCCAACACTTATAGACACCATATAGACATATCAAATTAAAGTGATTGACCTTAGAATTTCAATCTCCTTTGTCATGTCTGCATCTCGTCTTTTTTAGGACTACTAATTTCTATGAAGAACCCCATGATGAATAGAATTACTCAGCTTCTTCTTTGCACAAAAGTTTCCAGTAGCTGCCTCCAATTCTCCAAATGAATATATTTTCAGCATTTCCTCAATTCCAGCAACTTTATCTAGGATATGCTCCTGTAATTTCCACAGCTTTCTCCCCTGCCTATCATTCGAAGAGGCTTCATTTGATCTGGTTTTCCTGTGATAGAAGATACAAAGACACAGCACAAGGCAGAAAATCACTATAAGAAGCATCAATTCCTATCCCAACATGAAGTCATTTAAAGGATCTTTTATGCTTTTTATGTGGAGCACTTGAACTTGGATTAGAAAAAAACGTTGCCTGATAGTATTGACCCGAACAGGAAAAGATATAGGAACTACAACATCTTGGTGGCAAAATGTCTGAATTTGAGATATTATTCAATAGATTGGTGGCAAAATTGGAGGAGAAATGGAGCTCTTTATTCAATAGATTTTATTAGATGATTGTGCAAAGGATAGGAAGAGACTGAGCAAAGGATTCTAGGCTGGATTCTCATGGTTGGCTAAAAATATCAAATTTCCATGAAGAAAATACAGATTGGTAGGTGTTGAAGGCGAGGAAAATCTTTTCCAGAAATCAGTTATCAGAGGCAGAGAAAATAAATGCCGCCATAGCATATTTTGATGGTGAAACATGGAATTGGTATCAGTAGGCAGATCAACTATGAAGATGGGAAGAATTGAAGTGTTTGATGTGGAATTAATTTCACCAGAAGATATCTCAATTATTGATGAAATTCCAGTATGTGAGCCTTGGGGTGGTGAACTAGAAGACAGGGAACTGGAGGACAGAGAAAGAATAGTCACCATCACAGAGGAGGAGGAGAAGGAGAAGGAGAAGTATTGCAAGCCACATGATTATCAATATCAGCTGGATCTAGTGGAATTTCAGCAGCCGTGGCAGCTACCTATCAATTGATATCATGGAGGCAAGGGCACACCGTGATAGAAAAAAATTCCTCAACGAGTCAGGTATGATGCTTCATCACGAGATGTGGAAGGAGGTTAGGAGGGCATTGATAATGGGCTCATTCTAGGGAAGATAATAGAAGAGCAATTAGTGAAATTAGTGGATATGGATTGTGTTAGGAAGGTGGCCCAACAAGTTAATCAAGCCCTAGGCGAAATGAGCCTAAATAAAGAAAAGAGAGATGGCCAAACACAATCATTTCACAAATTCTCAATCGTTATTGAGAAATTTTTTGGTGCTAAGCATCATCTGAAGAAGAAAAAAGGGTTAAACCCTTGGGTGATTAAAAAAATACTCAATTAGACAACATTACAATAAGGTACGGTAGGTCAATGAACTTTTGTAGATGGGGATGACATGCTATGAGCTTTCAATAGACACTATATTAATATTAGTGGATACATAAAGAAGATGCTCAGCGACAAGATAACAAATGAGCTAGACTTTTTGATACCTAAATTTGCAGAGGTATCTGGACGAGGGAGGGAAAACTCCAAATGGAGTCATTACGTAGAAGCTCACCTAAAATATTGCAGAGGTATTTATGATGTATTATGAGCTTATTGTGCATTCAATAATTTTGATATTTTCTTTACCATGAGGCTTACGCCTCAAATCACCTTGAGGCATATGCCTCACCTCAAGAAGAACGACTTAGTGCTTGAGCATGCCTTTCTAAACATCGAGAATAAGCTCTGCCAATATGTAACAATCAACACCTGTGTAATCTCACTGAAACAGTTAATTATCTATTTTTAAATTGTGAATTCAGCTGTTATGGGTAATCTATGCAAGGAAACCTTATGAGTATTCAAACCCCCAGCTTTTGCACAGGAATATCAATATCTTTTTATGAATTTTTTTTCCTGCTGAAAATCAATATATTTAGTGAGCCAAACAGACTTACTTTTCACCATCTAACAATTACATGATATATCCGTTTAATAGGTTATCAACTGACAGTTGACATTTAAAGGCAGCTTCCAATCAAACTCTGGGAAAGTGCAAAATTGGAAGCTCTGATACCAACAAAAATAAAATTTCTTAAAGGATATGATATTCTATCCATATAGACACATGGCACCATATGGACAATATTGGGCTCCACTGCTATCCTACTAATAAAGCAATCATATCAACATTCATAGCGAACATTGTTGTCACTATAAATACGAAAAGTAAGAGCAGCACAACCATCTTAAAATCATTTAACAATTTGATTAGGACCACTGAGTTCATTTAAGCCTAACGATTAAACTATATTCTTATCCAGTTATTAGAATTCAGCACAAGCGTACCCCTATAAATTTGAAGCAGTCGAAGTTCCTACTTGCTCACATAGCCAGAAATCTCTTCACACACACTTCTACCCATTCTTCCATCTTTTGATTCTCAAACGTTTTTAAGAAAATGGCAAATGCTCGCCTCTCTAGATTTATAATTGAAGTAGCACCCCCACAGTTTGTAAACCTTATGAGGCATCGAGCATCAAAGATGTTGGACACAATTCATGAAGAGGAAAAGGATCCCCGCACAAATGATTCTCTGTCCCTGTCTCCAAAGAATTTATCAACATCGTCACTCTGCATTGTTTCAGCTTCATCTTCTGAAACAAAAAACTCAAGCATATTGTCCCCAAAGTTCAAAGGTCTTTGTCTGTAATCCACGATTAGAGTCCTACCTTTTGGGACTATACACAATCCTCTGGAAGTTTCAGATATAAGACTAGTCCATCAATTTTGGTTCTGTTTATCTAGTTTGGATGTCAAAATAAATTCAACCAAGAACCAAGACTTGCTGTGACAACAGTACAGATTTTCCCTGAAATCTTTTAGTATGAGGAAGATCATATTGTAAATCTACTAATTGGATATGCAAACTTATAGAGTTGGGATACGAATTTTTCTTTTCTTCTATTGCATAACAACTCTTCCACACACACGTCCGAAAAGAAGAGAGGCATCTTTGGGTAGTTAGCAGCAGGTAGGCGTCTAGCTGGATTGATAACAAAGGTCCAGCCTCTTCTCTTTCTTAACAAGCTTAATATAGTACAATAAGAGTTTTGTGTCCTCATGATTTGACAATCTTTTGGTGTCTCCATTGCCAACCCTTTTGGTATAAGGTAAAACATATGACTGTCGGTGCATCATAAGCCCACTGAATCGAAATTTTTAACTTCTCATTGGGAAATTTTTCTGCTGGAAAGTTATTTACACTAACAGTACAAACCTACCGATGGGAGCCTAACTGCATGAATATATACCCATATAATGAATCTAACAGTAAGACTAGAATTAAAGGAGATCAAAATCATATCAAACAAAATTCCGAGTCACATTTGATAGATGATCCTGCAAGACAAGTGAGCCGGGATCTGGAGTTAGCCTCTGCTAGTGGACTCATCTTCTCCTCATTAGCCATCTGAACATCCCAATTGTGTACAAGACCATCAGACAGTGCCGATGCCACAATGTATGGATCCTCCACCCCAGCTCTTTGATAAGACAACAATGCCTTTGACACGGGTAGAATGCGCATCTCCAATGCTCTATGCCACTTTCCCACTAGCTGTATCCCAAGCAGTCAAGTTCTGTCCTCACCCCTTTAAATAAAATCCTGTTCTGCCAAAAACGTTTTCAATCAGCATGACAAAAATAACATTGAAGAAAATCCACAGAAAAATCCTGGAAATCATCCTGTGCTAGTGGCAGGACAGAGAACTCTCTTCCCATTTTCGAGTTAAAAAATTAATCTTGCGTCCTTAGCCTCGTGGACACTAATTGTCTCATCAGCTATCATGAAGAATTTTCCCCCTGTTTCATGGAATTGTACAATTGATGACTCTTTGCTTAACCTGCAGCACAAACTGCGCCTGCCTCTAAACAAATTGACCATGGCCAAGCACTCAATCGCGACCTACTGTGAACGCTATTCGGCCAGAGGGGTGGACGAAAGAGTGAATTGACTCCTTTATTGCGGACTTCGTAGAATTTTGAGGTGGACAAAGGGGTCGGCATCGTAGATGGAGAAACAACAGTCGGCATCAGTGGGTAGGAGACTGCGGGGAAAGGATGGGAACGAGGGAGAAGTGAAGAAGGAGAGTGGGGTGATGACAGAGAACTGATGGAGAGAACCGATCTCGACGAAGGAAGAGAGGTCATAGGCTTTAATGGCGTCGTTGTAGCCACCGGAGGCCACGGCGGAGCCGAAAACTTCGAGGCTTTCATGGTGGAAAGGTGTGAGGGGAAGGAGAAGAGGGGAGTTAGGGCAAATGTCTGGAGGTCTTTTCGAGATTTTAGCCTGTAATCCCGTATGAATCGCACCGTATGATACCGCCAACAAAGTCATCTTCATCTCTTTCTACGTCCTGCTTCTGTTTCAGACGTCCGTAAAACCCTAATTTGGGAGGAGGAGGAGGAAGAAGAAGGGAGACAGGCTGTGGCGGCCGGCGACGATGAAGAAGGAATAGTTTGAGGACCAAAGTCGAAGTAATTGGTAGATGGAGAACTTAATTGTAGATTCTAACAGATGGAGACTACAATTGCACAGACAAATACTTTGAGGACCAAAGTCGAAGTAATTGATAGAAGGAGGACTTAATTGGTGCTGACTGATAGTTGGAGAATGAATATGTCGACGTTGGATGATGGCTATATTTAATCCACGAAACCTAACAATTAAAATCCAACCCAAATTTCATGAAACCCAAATCTTAATCCAATATCAAAATCCAACCCAATTCATCAAACCCAAATCAAAATCCAACCCGAACTTACCAAACCCAAACCCAATATCAAAATCCAACCCAATTCATCAAACCCTAATCCAAATCCAATATCAAAATTCAACCCAAATCCAACAATAAAATCCAACCCGAATTCCATCAAACCCATATCCATCAATCAAAATCCAACCGAACTTGCGCCAAGCCCAAATTCCATCAGACACAAGTCCAACCTAATTCATCAAACCCAAACCCAAATCCAAATCCAATATTCAAATGGAACTATAACAATCCAACCCAAATTCCTTCAAACCCAAACCCAAATCCAACCCTATTACCCAAATTCCACCAAACCGAAATCCAAGAATGAAAATCTAACCCAAATTCCATCAAACCCAAACCTAACAATCAAAATCCAACCCAAATTTCATCAAACCCAAATTCAACAACAAAATCCAACCTAAATCCAACAATGAAAATCCAACCCTAATCCGACCCAAATTCAAACCAATTTCCACCAAACCCTAATCTGACAATCAGAGCCAATCCAATTTCCATCAAACCCAAATCCAACCCAAATTCCACCATATCCAAATCCAACAATCAAAATCCTACCAATTTGTCCTATTGGTCTTTTAACTATTCTTTGTGTATAATTTAGTCCACCAACTAATGCACGTTCCCAATTCAAGTCCTATATCTATTCATAGGCGACAATTTGGTACCACAACTATTTCAAGGCTAAAACACGGTCCTCCAACTAATTAAATGAGACGAATGTATCCTCAGTTTATTCTAAAATTTTCAATTCAATGTTTCATCTATTTTTATATGGCAATTTTACCCCTCAAACTGTTCATAGTCGACAATTTGCATCTTTTACTATTCAGAGGCATCAAGTTGGTCCTCTAACTATTTACAGACTCAAATGAGGCTCCGATCCAAATTAATACTTCGAGATTTTCAATCTGAATACTTTTCTCTGGACATCTAACTGGATCTTCACCAAAGCCGAAACTACTTTAGCCATGCTCAAATCAGTTTTCAGTTTGATCTATGATAAAACCAAGAGAATACTTTACTTGGAGGCAAGGATCGATTAGGTCCTTATTTACAGCATTTGCTTTGTTCCATCCATGGCTAACAGTATTGTTTTTGAAATAAAAACTCTCCTCCATCTCCATGAAGACAACCTCTTTACACCATCAGTTCTAACAGAACAACCCTGTCGTATAAGTAGTGGCAGATCCAGAATTTTGAGTGAACACGATCGGTCATTAACTGTTGACCATCGACCGTAATAAAATATTAAAAATTAAATATAATAATTATTTTGTTAAAACTGAACATGTACATGTTAACAATATTTTATCAAATGACATAGTGACTAGATTTTGTATAATTCGAAGGAAGAGGATGGGATGGAATCCTTACAGCTGCATTAAAACCACTAATCCATCCTTACAGCTGCATTAAAACCACTAAAACAAAATATATATTATTTTGTTACATTTAATGTTGTAATTCAACAAGTGCCATGGTGGTTAAGCTTTCAATAACCTTAATTAAATGTCATACGTTCGAATCCCCTACCCATTATGCAATTTTGGTAAAAATTATAGAAGTAGAAAAATTGTGCAATAAAATTGGTAAGGAAGTGATTCTACCAAATTATAGAACTATAAAAATTGTAAAATAAAATTGGTTAGGAAGTGATTAGATGGTGGTTAAGCTTTCAGTAACCTTAACTTAAGGTCACAGGTTCGAATCCCCTACCCATCGCATAATTTTGGTAAAACTTATGGAACTAGAAAAATTGTGCAATAATTGGTTAGGAAGTGATTCAATCCCTAGACCTCCACTTACAAACTTTAACCTACTGAGCCACAAGAGATCTATGAAAATAAAAGGAATATCAATATATAACCTAAAATTGTTTTTTTTTTGTTAATCAAATAAAAAATTTGTTCCTTGTGGATCTAGCATGCGCGGCCCTCGGTGCTAGTTGGGTATTGGATCCGCCACTCCTAGTCTACATGTAAGCTTTTGCTCCAAGAACATAACTTGTAATCGAATTTTCATTTCTCTTCCTTTGGGCTAATCTTGCCAAATTGAAAAATTGGCAATCTTGACCCTGAGATCACCGTTGAGTAATATGTTACAACTGTTAATGTCCTTGTGCACATATGTTGGATGTAGGCCATTAACATCTAAAGTGATAATAATCAAGTAATTCCAGCTCTGAACATGTGAACAATTCTCATACACAAGACAAAAATCTTCATCGTGCTCACTGCAAGTGTTATGCCCTAGGTCTAATCGACTTTGGATATAAACACTTTTAATATATAGTTGATGTGATTTATGATTGATCTATTATTTAATTAATATTCAATTGAATTAAATAATATAGTCTGTAGATTCAAATCTTAGTAATTTGTTAATCATAAGGAGTTGTGATTGTGAGATACAAATTACATATGATTGAATCTTAAATCATTCGTAGTCATAAGTAATGACGAGATATGAATATCGTTATTACAGATAAACCACCACGTGTGGCGTCTCTTACTTGTGAAATAAGTAACTAATCTCATAAATTAAAGTGTTGTGACATTTTAATGAACACGTGGATATTTTATTATAGAACAAAATATTGGAGACCCATTATGAATAACTATCTGAGTGTCAGTGGTTAATCCCTAACGTTTGGTAGTGGTATTGGTCCAAAGACTTGAGGTCATCATGGTGCTTTATCTAAGGACAGTCATACTTTAACGGTTTTGGATGTTGCTCTGCCAAGAGCCGTTAATACAACATTGTTCGAGTATGTCAAAAATCGTATGAAAATTGTGAATGACCAATAGATGATTCTTCACTTAGATAGTAAGAAATTATGATCCACATTTCATCAATTAAGTCGAAACGAAATCCTTGGTCAGGGTGTACTCAGAAGTCAAAAAGGAGTGTTCTACTTATATTAACTTAATAGTGCAATAAAAGATATGATCGATAATTAGGATTGACACACTTTCATATCTTGTAATTGATCGGATCATATTGACGAAGGGATTATAGTTTCACAGCAAACAAACGAGTTTGATTTTGTCATACCACGTGATATTTTCCATCACATGTATTGCCCTAACACATTGGTAGATGTCAATTTGAGACAGTGAACATGAGTAAGTGATAAATTAAAATGATGTTTTAATTTATCAATTTTAATTAGATCAAAATAATAATTTACATCGCTAGGCATCGTGATTAGGAACCTGATGGGTCACACACAAAAGAAGAATTGGAAGATTGTGTTTTACCAATTAATTAATTTAACAAGCTTTGGATAAATTAATTAATTGGGGTACTTATTTATTGGTTCGAATTAATTAATTGGATTAATTAGTTCGTGGATTGAATTTAATTAAATGAGTTAATTAAATCTTTGATCGGGTTAGGAGATGGGCCAAGCCCGTTTGGCTTTGTATAAATAGGTAGCTAGGGTTTTGGATCCGTAGAAAAAATTTATTATTCTTGCTAACACAAGAAAACTCTAGTTGTACAATCTGTTTCTCTGTGTAAATTATAATTGGAGGCTGGATAAATTGGACATGTATGGGTGGCATCTTGATATTTCTGGAACAAAGAAAAAGCAAAAAATTTACAGATCTCTTCAAATGTACATTTTCTATCACAATTTATATTTAAACACAAAGAGATCCTTGACGGGAATTGAAATCTATTTTATTCTCCGTTGCGAATGATTAAGTAGATTCCCAACATATAGACATATCAAATTAAAGTGATTGACCTTAGAATTTCAATCTCCTTTGTCATGTCTGCATCTCGTCTTTTTTAGGACTACTAATTTCTATGAAGAACCCCATGATGAATAGAATTACTCAGCTTCTTCTTTGCACAAAAGTTTCCAGTAGCTGCCTCCAATTCTCCAAATGAATATATTTTCAGCATTTCCTCAATTCCAGCAACTTTATCTAGGATATGCTCCTGTAATTTCCACAGCTTTCTCCCCTGCCTATCATTCGAAGAGGCTTCATTTGATCTGGTTTTCCTGTGATAGAGGATACAAACACAGAGCACAAGGCAGAAAATCACCATAAGAAGCATCAATTCCTATCCCAACATGATGTCATTTAAAGGATCTTTTATGCTTTTTATGTGGAGTACTTGAACTTGGATTAGAAAAAAAATTGCTTGATAGTATTGACACGAACAGGAAAAGATATAGGAACTACAACATCTTGGTGGCAAAATGTCTGAATTTGAGATATTATTCAATAGATTGGAGGAGAAATGGAGATATTATTCAATAGATTGGTGGCAAAATCGGAGGAGAAATGGAGCTCTTTATTCAATAGATTTTATTAGATGATTATGCAACGCATAGGAAGAGACTGAGCAAAGGATTCTAGGCTGGATTCTCATGGTCGGCTAAAAATATCAAATTTCCATGAAGAAAATACAGATTGGTAGGTGTTGAAGGCGAGGAAAATCTTTTCCAGAAATCAGTTATCAGAGGCAGAGAAAATAAATGCCGCCATAGCATATTTTGATGGTGAAACATGGAATTGGTATCAGTAGGCAGATCAACTATGAAGATGGGAAGAATTGAAGTGTTTGATGTGGAATTAATTTCACCAGAAGATATCTCAATTATTGATGAAATTCCAGTATGTGAGCCTTGGGGTGGTGAACTAGAAGACAGGGAACTGGAGGACAGAGAAAGAATAGTCACCATCGCAGAGGAGGAGGAGAAGGAGAAGGAGAAGTATTGCAAGCCACATGATTATCAATATCAGCTGGATCTAGTGGAATTTCAGCAGCCGTGGCAGCTACCTATCAATTGATATCATGGAGGCAAGGGCACACCGTGATAGAAAAAAATTCCTCAACGAGTCAGGTATGATGCTTCATCACGAGATGTGGAAGGAGGTTAGGAGGGCATTGATAATGGGCTCATTCTAGGGAAGATAATAGAAGAGCAATTAGTGAAATTAGTGGATATGGATTGTGTTAGGAAGGTGGCCCAAAAAGTTAATCAAGCACTAGGCGAAATGAGCCTAAATAAAGAAAAGAGAGATGGCCAAACACAATCATTTCACAAATTCTCAATCGTTATTGAGCAATTTTTTGGTGCTAAGCATCATCTGAAGAAGAAAAAAGGGTTAAACCCTTGGGTGATTAAAAAAATACTCAATTAGACAACATTACAATAAGTTACGGTAGGTCAATGAACTTTTGTAGATGGGGATGACATGCTATGAGCTTTCAATAGACACTATATTAATATTAGTCGATACATAAAGAAGATGCTCAGTGACAAGTCAACAAATGAGCTAGACTTTTTGATACCTAAATTTGCAGAGGTATCTGGACGAGGGAGGGAAAACTCCAAATGGAGTCATTACAGAGGTATTTATGATGTATTATGAGCTTATTGTGCATTCAATAATTTTGATATTTTCTTTACCATGAGGCTTACGCCTCAAATCACCTTGAGGCATATGCCTCACCTCAAGAAGAACGACTTAGTGCTTGAGCATGCCTTTCTAAACATCGAGAATAAGCTCTGCCAATATGTAACAATCAACACCTGTGTAATCTCACTGAAACATTTAATTATCTATTTTTAAATTGTGAATTCAGCTGTTATGGGTAATCTATGCAAGGAAACCTTATGAGTATTCAAACCCCCAGCTTTTGCACAGGAATATCACTATCTTTTTATAAATTTTTTTTTCCTGCTGAAAATCAATATATTTAGTGAGCCAAACAGACTTACTTTTTACCATCTAACAATTACCTGATAGATCCGTTTAATGGTTATCAACTGACAGTTGGCATTTAAAGGCAGCTTCCAATCAAACTCTGGAAAGTGCATAATTGGAAGATCTGATACCAACAAAAAGAAAATTTCTCAAGGGATATGCATATTCTATCCATAGAGACACATGGTACCATATGGACAATATTGGGCTCCACTGCTATCCTACTAATAAGGCAACATATTAACATTCATAGTGAACATTGTTGTCACTATAAATACGAAAAGTAAGAGCAGCACAACTATCTTAAAATCATTTAACAATTAGATTAGGACCACTGAGTTCATTTAAGCCTGACAATTAAACTATATTCTCATCCAGTTATTAGAATTCAGCACAAGCGTCCCCCTATAAATTTGAAGCAGTCGAAGTTCCTACTTGTTCACATAGCCAGAAATCTCTTCACACACACTTCTACCCATTCTTCCATCTTTTGATTCTCAAAGGTTTTTAAGAGAATGGCAAATGCTCGCCTCTCTAGATTTATAATCGAAGTAGCACCCCCACAGTTTGTAAACCTTATGAGGCATCGAGCATCAAAGATATTGGACACAATTCATGAAGAGGAAAAGGATCCCCGCACAAATGATTCTCTGTCCCTGTCTCCAAAGAATTTATCAACATCCTCACTCTGCATCGTTTCAGCTTCATCTTCTGAAACAAAAAACTCAAGCATATTGTCCCCAAAGTTCAAAGGTCTTCGTCTGTAATCCATGATTAGAGTCCTACATTTTGGGACTATACACAATCCTCTGGAAGTTTCAGATATAAGAATAGTCCATCAATTTTGGTTCTGTTTAGCTAGTTTGGATGTCAAAATAAATTCAACCAAGGACCAAGACTTGCTGTGACAACAGTACAGATCTTCCCTGAAATCTTTTAGTATGAGGAAGATCATATTGTAAATCTACTAATTGGATATGCAAACTTATAGAGTTGGGATACGAGTTTTTCTTTTCTTCTATTGCATAACAACTCTTCCACATACACGTCCGAAAAGAAGAGAGGCATCTTCCGGTAGTTAGCAGCAGGTAGGCGTATAGCTGGACTGATAACAAAGGTCCAGCCTCTTCTCTTTCTTAACAAGCTTAATATACTACAATAAGAGTTTTGTGTCCTCATGATTTGACAATCTTTTGGTGTCTCCATTGCCAACCCTTTTGGTATAAGGTTAAAAATATGACTGTCGGTGCATCATAAGCCCACTGAATCGAAATTTTTAACTTCTCATTGGGAAATTTTTCTGCTGGAAAGTTTTTTACACTAACAGTACAAACCTACCGATGGGAGCCTAACTACATGAATATATACCCATCTAATGAATCTAACAGTAAGACTAGAATTAAAGGAGATCAAAATCATACCAAACAAAATTCCGAGTCACATTTGATAGATGATCCTGCAAGACAAGTGAGCCGGGATCTGGAGTTAGCCTCTGCTAGTGGACTCATCTTCTCCTCGTTAGCCATCTGAACATCCCAATTGTGTACAAGACCATCAGACAGTGCCGATGCCACAATGTACGGATCCTCCACCCCAGCTCTTTGATAAGACAACAATGCCTTTGACACGGGTAGAATGCGCATCTCCAATGCTCTATGCCATTTTCCCACTAGCTGTATCCCAAGCAGTCAAGTTCTGTCCTCACCCCTGTAAATAAAATCCTGTTCTGCCAAAAACGTTTTCAATCAGCATGACAAAAATAACATTGAAGAAAATCCACAGCAAAATCCTGGAAATCATACCCTGCTAGTGGCAGGACAGAGAACTCTCTTCCCATTTTCGAGTTAAAAAATTAATCTTGCGTCCTTAACCTCGTGGACACTAATTGTCTCATCAGCTATCATGAAGAATTTCCCCCCTGTTTCATGGAATTGTACAATTGATGACTCTTTGCTTAACCAGCAGTACAAACTGCGCCTTCCTCTAACCAAATTGACCATGGCTAAGCACTCAAACGTGACCTACTGTCAACGCTATTCGGCCAGAGGGGTGGACAAAAGAGTGAAATGACTCCTTTATTGCGAACTTCGTAGAATTCTGAGGTGGACAAAGGGTCGGCATCGTAGATGGAGAAATAACAGTCGGCATCAGTGGGTAGGAGACTGCGGGGAAAGGATGGGAACGAGAGAGAGGTGAAGAAGGAGAGTTGGGTGATGGCAGAGGACTGATGGAGGAACCGATCTCGGCGAAGAAAGAGAGGTCATGGACTTTGATGGTGTTGACACATAATGGTCGAAGGAATGAAGTCCAATAGAAGGATCCTCAAATCAGATAGTCCAAAGGATGAAGCTCAATCAGACAATTCAGGATGAAAGCCCAAATAAGAAAGCTCAGGAACGCGGTAACACCATCGCCCAAGCTTGTAAATCACCCATGACTTGAGCGAATGGAGTGCCATATAGTCTCCCAGAACTGCTACTCTATTCTCGTCCAAACCTTCAAGTCGTCCAAGGTCTTAGCAAACATGAAGTGTTGTGGTTATCAAAAAGTGCAGTTATCAAAGCAGTTATTAAGCAGACCTATCACGTTCCACGATTCAAGGAATTCAATTGAAAACGGTTGAACGACAAAGAGTAATGGTAGCAGTTAAAAAGGGAGTTCCATGACAAGTTGGCCATTACGAGGAAAGTGGGCAGTTATAGAATAATCAAGCAATTTTTAGGCGGTTGATCACAAAGAGATCATCCAAGGAGTATAAAAAGAAGAAAAGACATAGAGCAGAAGGACCGAATCAAAAAACTTTCGAACAGAGAACATGTAATTTTAAATTTCTTAACTTAGATTTAAACACTTCTTTCAGTAACTCATGTGCTTGCGCCCCTTGAAGGCATTCTGTTTTTAATTTCCAATTGTAAAGTCATCCCCAAAAAAGAACATCCCCTTTTTTGGACTTTGTCTCAAGAGGTTTGTCCCTTATACAATCGTCTGATCCCTTTTTAATTGTTAGCGACGAACCCATGCGAAACAATTTGGCACGCCCAGTGAGACAGTGGTGTTTGGTGTTGAAAATACAAAAGGTGAAATAATATCCCTCAGAGATCCGATAAGGAAGCAGTAAGTCAGGAAGGAATCCAGTTTATAATCGAGCGATATGAGGAGCAGCATGCCTCTCCACGAACAGATGGACAGAATCAGAGCAGCAACAGTCGTTACGAACTAATGATAGAGTTGAGTCCTCGAACCATGCGTACACTACTTGGAGAACTCACACAAGATGTCGTTGAACAGGTAAATTTTCGAAGTATTCATAATATGGAAAGATTTACTCAAAATGAGAATGCACATTATGACAACATGGCCAAACAACTAAACACTTTGAACGAAACAATGAATAAGTTAGTAGGCCAAATATGTCAACCGGTTATGCCTCTTGCAAACCACTTTCAAACTAGGACAATTGTGGGACATAATCCCTCAGTCCTAAATCCGAATCAAGGGGTAGAACCACTTTCTGG
This sequence comes from Olea europaea var. sylvestris, assembly GCF_002742605.1. Classification (NCBI taxonomy): domain Eukaryota; kingdom Viridiplantae; phylum Streptophyta; class Magnoliopsida; order Lamiales; family Oleaceae; genus Olea; species Olea europaea. Next base: position 16,937,611 of record NC_036257.1, on the reverse strand, counting down.
TCCCTCTACTTCAAACCAAGGGGGGTGGTGCGGTGCCAAATCAGAATAATGGTAGTGGTACGCCTAACTTGGGGGGTAATCCAAATGTAAGAGATAATGTTCTAAATAATGGACAGAATACCCCACGTGTTAATGAGGGAATAGATGTTCAAGCTAATGGTAATAGCCCTAATCATGGTAACTTTGTTGCCAATCAAGGACCAAATATCAGGCCTCATGCAAATCAACCGGTTAACCAACCTGTAGGAATTCCATATGACCCCAACGTCATGTTGAGAAATCAGATTATGAAAATCGTACAGGATCAGATGGCTTTTGGGATGCGTCCTGTCATTAGGCCGACTTACACAAAGCCATATCCTGATTGGGTAGACCAAGCATATCCATGGCCTAGAGGGTATAAAGTGCCAGAATTCTCACTGTTTACCGGTTTAGGAGAGGTGTCTACTCTAGAACACATAGGGCGATTCACATTGCAAAGTGGTGATATAACTGATTACCATAAAATGAGGCTTTTCCCTAGTTCATTAACAAGAGTAGCTTTCTCCTGGTTCATTAACTTGCCAGCGAACTCTGTTCAAACATGGCAACAATTGTAACAGCTATTCCACGTTCAGTTTTATAAAACTGAGTCTGAAGTCACTTTGGCTGATTTGGCGAATTTACGTCAAATGCCAAATGAATGGGCAGAAAGTTTTCTACAAAGGTTCAAGACAGCAAGAAGCAAGTGTTTTGTACCTCTGCCCGAAAAAGAATTCGTCAAAATCGCTCAGGGCTGTTTGAGCTTTGATTTAAAAAAGAAATTCCAAGACAAGGAATTTCCTGACCTTTTCCAGTTGAGTGCAAATGTGATTAGGTATGAACGACTGATAAGAGAAGAAGGGCAGATGAAAAATTTTAGTAAAGGGACTTATTATAAAGACCTAAATTTTGACGTTCATACCATCAGTGACGAGTCATACGACCAAGCCGAAATATGTTTGGCCGAATTGGTCAAAGGAGATACGTATACTTGTCCTATAATGGCCAAGCCTAGACCATCGAGTAAAGATGAGCCCATGAAATATGGAAACATAAAGGCTAGAACGTTCTCGTTCGATGTAACCAAAGCTGACCTTATATTTGATAAATTATATAGGGATAAGCAGATAAAGCCGAGCGATAAGCATAAATTGCCAAACCCTGAACAAATTAAGGTAAAAAATATTGTAAGTAGCATAATGCATGGTCACATTTGACTAACAATTGCTTGGTTTTTTGCCATGTGTTGCAGGATGCCATTGAATAAGGACGAATTACGTTCAATGATAAGAAGAAGATGGCAGTGGATGAAAATCCTTTTTCACAGCCACTCGGAGTGAACATGGTTACATCTGATTTCAAAAACAAGTTGCCAAAATTCAAGTTGGTCATAGATGATGGAGAAGAGGACCCTAGACCACATCCCAACGTCTTTGAACGAATCAAGGGGAAAGAACCAAAAAAGGACGAAGACGTCTTGTGTGCAAGATGTAAAAGAGAAGTGAGTGGAACACGGAGAAATCAGGGATATGGCAGCATCCCTATCGCTCTACTTTCTTCCCAAACACTCAGTCAGGTAGAGGGCGAGGTACATCATTTTATAGAGGACCGCCTTTTGAGAGGCATTTCAGGCCAGCAGATAATGGGAGAACATTCAGGCCGCAACCTCGCCGGCCAAATGTATGACATTCGTTCCAGTATAATGCAGGAAGGGCAATACCCTTCGATGAGATGACTAGAACCCAACAAAGGCGTTTCCAACGAAACTATGGACGAATGATGAGGCAGCAACAGGGATTGCCACATCCTAAAGCGACTAAACTACTCAAGATAGCCAATCAAAATGTTCTCAAGGATAGTGAAGAAACCGGTACAGATGATCCAATGAAAGAGCTGCCAGAAACTTCTTCTGGGAGATCAAAGTTTGAGCGGGACAGAAGGGATGGAGAAGATCCGGATCAGCCCCTTACTATCCAGTTCGGTACATTGCCTTCTGTCGTGGCCAATAATTACTTACTAGCCAATAAATTCAAGAATAAAGAAAAAGAAGAAGAAGAAAGGGATGATAACGAAGGAGAGGCTTGCGTGCTGGAATGTGAAAAAGGCTAGACTTCTAGAGAGGCCTACAACGATGAAGAAGACGATGGGATGACAGACATTGAAGAAGAAATCGGCCTAGAAGCAGAAGGAAGAAGGAGAGGAGTATCGCACAATACTCTGTTGAAACAACTACATCGAGAGGGAGTTCGCGAAGTAGACTTGTTGAGAGAACCATCTGAGCGTCCTTTCGATTTCTACGTACTGTACGGGACACCCAACAGGAAGAAAAGAGTGCCTCGCTCTGAAAAGTATGGATCACCTCCAAGAATAATGCCCCCTTCCACAGGTTGGGTAACTGATGAGGAAGTATTAGAAAACAGTAAGAAGTAAATTCAGGAGACAGAGGCTCAGCGCGATATGCTGCACGTCGACTTATCACAGGGGGATAATTTGACAGAAAACAAGCAGGAAGTAGAAATAGAGGCTGCCGAAAAAGTCATTTTTAAACGGCCAGCCATGAAATTGACTAGACACTTGAGGCCATTGTACGTTAAAACTCTAGTTAACGGCATCCTTGTGGCAAAAGTGCTTGTCGACAATGGAGCAGCCATAAACACCATTCCATCTAGGATGATGAGGAAGTTCGCAAAGACAGAGGGTGACATGATTCCTACAGAAGTCATCCTTACGAGTTTCAATGGAGGAGCAACTTCAGCTAAGGGAGTTATGCCATTGGACATAACTATAGGGACGACTACTAGGACCACAGTCTTCTTTCTAATAGATGGTCCTACTAGTTATAATGTGTTACTAGGAAGAGATTGGATACACAGAAATCGCTGTATACCCTCATTGCTCCATCAATGCTTGATCTTTTGGAATAACAAAGGCGAAGCAGAGGTGGTACAGACCGATCATAGGCCTTTTGTCGCAGAAGCAAACTCGGTGGAAAAGTTCATGTACGAAGGAAACTATGGACCTGTCAGGGTAGTACAAGATGCTGAAAAAGAATCAATAGCTGGAATGGTCGCACAGGAAGACCAATTTGGTGAAGAAAGGGCAATTTACTACTTAAGTAGACGGTTAACGAAATGTGAATGTAATTACTCTGCTATCGAAAAATTATGTCTTGCATTGTATTTCACATGTACAAAATTAAAGGCTTATTTACGGTCCGTAACTGTTTATTTAATTTCTAAAGTAAATTTAGTTAAGTATATGTTCTCGCGCCCTATTTTACACCAAAGAGTAGGCCTTTGGATATTAGTTTTATCAGAATTCGAGATACAATATATACCTCAAAAGGCAGTAAAAAATCAGGCTTTGGCTAACTTTCTAGCCGATCATCCATGACTTGACATGCCTGAAGAAATTGAATTAGAGATCAATTCATTCGAGCTAAAACCTTGGGTGTTGTATTTCGATGGGTCAAAAACCTCTAAAGGTGCAGGAATATGAGTAGCATTGATTAATCCTTTAGGGATTTGCTACAAGTTCGCGTTCACTTTAGACAGGATGTGCACCAACAATCAGGTCGAATATGAAGCTTTAATCGTAGGCCTAGAACTAATGATAGAAATGGGGGTAAAAAATGTGATCGTTAGGGGCGATTTTCAATTGGTAATTCACCAATTGATTGGTGATTTTAAATGCCAAAGTGATTCCATTATAAATTAATATGAGATTGCCCAAGAATTGTTAGAAGAATTCGACCAAGTAGAACTTCAATGCGTTAATAGGATATATAACGACATGGCAAATGAGTTGGCCCAAATGGCCTCAGGGTATTCAAAGGTTCTGAATTGGAAGTCTACTTGTGAGTATGGAACCATATTGCCCGTGACCCAAAGAAGGGCGAGAAGGATTGAACTTCACTGCATACAAGATGGAGATGCAATGGATTGGAGAACAAAGATTAAAAGGTTCCTTAAAGAACTTAATAGAGGGATTAGTAAGAAAATGAAGCTATGTTTGCTGAACTATACACTAATAGATGAAGAGTTGTTTAAGAAACGCTCTGATGGTGTATTGCTAAAGTGTGTAAGTTTGCAAGAAGCCAGAACGATCATGGCTGAGGTGCACAAAGGGATATGTGGAGCTCATCAAGCTAGCCAAAGGATGAGATGGTTAATTATTAGGAGTGGATATTTTTGGCTAAAGATGGGAGAATTATGCGTTCAGTACGGAAAGAGTTGTTTAGCATGCCAAAAGTATGGTCCAATACAAACGGCGCCAGCACGAGATATGGCACCTATTATTAAACATTGGCCGTTCAAGGGTTGGGCGATGGATCTGATAGGGAAGATTTATCCCCCATCGTCCAAGCAACATACTTTTGTTATAGTTGCAACCCACTATTTCACCAAGTGGGTAGAGGCGGTACCTTTGAAAGAGATCATCCAAAAGAATGTCATAGAGCTTATCCGTGATCACATCATTTATGGATTTGAAATTTCACAAACGTTGATAGTAGATCACGGAACATCTTTGAATGGAGATCAAGTGAACAAATTTTTGAGCGAGTTTTGGGTTAAATTAGTAAGCTCCACACCATATTACGCTCAATCCAACGGACAAACAGAATCTTCTAATAAGATTCTAAAAAATATAATCAGAAAGATGATAGATGAAAATGCCAGAAATTGGCACGAATGTCTGAATAAAGCCTTGTGGGCTTATAGAACATCACCTCGGTCAAGAACCAAAATTACTCCTTTCCAACTTACTTATGGACAGGAGGTCGTTTTGCCTATGGAAATCAACGTGCAATCAATTAGAGTGTGCTTGCAACATAAGTTAAATGATGATGAGTATATTGAATCACTAATTCAAAATTTATTGGGGTTGGACGTCTTAGATAGATTGCAAGTTCAAAAACAAAGAATGGCTAAGTTTTATAATAAAAAAGTCATAGCCAAGTCGTTCAGCTTGGACGAATTAGTTTGGAAGACAATACTCCCTTTGGATAACAAGGATCCAAAGTACGGGAAATGGTCGCCCAATTGGGAAGAACCATACAAAGTAAACAGTGTGTTACCCAATGGAGCATATCATTTGGAAGATTTAGATGGCACCAAGCACGTGAGATTCATTAACGGCAAATATTTGAAAAAATATGTTCCTTCTTTATGGGAAAGTGAACAGATAAAAGCGTAATCAAAATATGTTGAATGATTAAAGATAACAAGGTCAAAGCGAAATACGTTCGAATAAAGTCCTTTATTATCAAACGTTCATTACAAAGTTGCAAGATACAAATAATAGATGCCCTACAAGCTAAAATTAAAAGTAAGCTAATCTCCCGGTTGACCGCCGAGTAAGAGGGTGGACTGACCTCGTACTCTTTCCTAAATGCATCGCTGCAATTGCGGGCAAAGAGGCTGAGAAGCACTCTCAGCAAGCAAGGTGGCCCGCAAGCATCTCAAAAATTGCTTTCTATCATTGAACTCCTTGAAAGGACAAAGAGACGATGGAAAGAATTTTGATGGGAAAAACTTTGCTGCTGGCCAAATAATATTTCCTATACCTCCCATACCAAAGGTGACATCATGACAAATAGTAAAATGGGCAGACCAAACAATGCATTTTTATAAAAGACGAAGGTTTTAGATTGGTTGTCAGAATGTCAAACAATGACAACAAATTGGTTTCGAAAAAGAAAATGAAAATGAAGATGGAAGATGGAAAGTACGAAGCATACGTACATTTATAGGGGGGTAGAGATGAAGAGACAGAATATGAGCAGCCACATTCTGCCTAGTAAATGGAATTAAGTAGCCCAAAGTCTTGGGAAAAGAGGTGGAAATATCAAAAGAAAATGTGCAAGATTTTTAGCACAAAGCAGTTAAATGCTTGAAGAATTGGCGATTAAAAGACAAACGTCAAATAAATACACAAGAAGTTAACATATACGTTCATTAATGATGAACAAGGTTACAAGGGGAAAGTCAAATGCGAAATTACAAAAAGAAAAAGTTAAGGCGTCATATGTTTTAATTACAATCCACCCCATATCGAACGAATTCGTTCCCTAAGTTTTTCTCAATCCTCGTTCTGTCGAGAGGAAGTGATGTTCAATTCGGCCACGATATCATCATCAACTTCCAACTTCTTGTACTGCTCGACCAAAGACTTAGTTCGCTCAATTCCCTGAGAGGTGTTATGCTTTTTAGCAGCTATTCTCGCCTTGCAGTCGTCCATTTTGGCTTGAAGTTCCTTCATCTGAGCAGCCAAGCCAGCCATCAAAGAGTCTTCAATCATGATTTCGGAAGAGATTTCTTTCAACTCGTCCTCAGCTTTGTTAATCTCTAGACGTAAAGACTCTTTTTCAGATACGGCGCGAAGATATTGAGTACTTTTTGCCTTCAGTTCAACATTCTTGGCCAGCAAAGAGAGGACCTCGGAATGGATAACTTTCAACGTCGCTTTAAAATCAGCAGAAAGGTTGAGCGACGGAAGTGTCAGTGCTTGCTCCAACTTCGCATTCAGACGCTCAAGCTTATCCTTATACCTGGCAACACTAGCCTTACCAATGTCCATATCCATGAAGGACACGTACTCAAATATCGACTGCTTGAGGAGCTTCATATCTTCCTCTGAAGAAGTAGCAGGACGACCAGATGGAGCAGGGCGAGATGTCTTGACTTGCCTCCAGGAAGCGAACAAGTCTTGGATGGAACGCACAATCTTATCAGCATCCTGCAAAGAAAATTGCCAATATTGAAGATTCTCACTACAACGAACAAGATGGAAATAAAAATGAAGCAAAGATTACCTCATCAATAATCTTGGAAGATGGCATATCTTCAGCCAAGGCTGCCACCTGTGGCTCCACCATTCGCGAAGACTTTCCCTTGTCTGAGCGAGAAGATGTTGCCACAACGGGCAAACTCATAGGAGCATCTGCAGAACTCAAAAGCAACAAATCAGAAACCAATAGCACAAGAAAAGGTAAAGCATCAGAAAACTGAATTACCTTCTGCTTCAATGTTTGGGGGGGTTGACGCCCTGGGAGGAAGGTGGCTCGTCCATTGGTTGTGATGAGGATTCTAGGACTGAAGATGTCTCTTTAAGCGTAGTCCCTTCATCAGCTAGTTTGGATGAGGTAGCCTCAGCGGAGGATGATGGAGTAGGAGCTGCCGATACCAAAGCCTTTAAAGGAGAGGCTGAACTTTTCTGAAAAGACCAAATAAATCATCAGCATACAGAAAGGATTCAAGTATGAAAAAGTATGCTTGTGAGTAAACCAATTTAATTACCTTCCTCCTGATGATAAGAGGGATATCATCATCATCATCAACATCATCCTCCAAGATAGGAGATGCTGAGGCTGGCCGTTTATGACTTGGGGCACTCTTGGCTGCAGTAGGCTTGGCAGGGAGAGAAGAAGATGGACGAGTAGACTGTTTAACCCGATGAAGAGGAGAAGGATTCTGGATGGACAAAGGAGTGACTAAAACAGGAGGAGGGGAAGAAATGCTTGGCTGATCCAGTGAATGAAAGGCACGATTGGCATCAGTCGCAAACAATCTGTGCTTCACTGACGGCCAGAGCTGTTCAAAAAGGGGATGGATGGCACGGCTAAAATTGAAGGGGCTAATGAAAAATGGCTTGTCAAAAGAAGATTGCGAGCATTTATAACCTCTGCCTCCGTCTTATTAATAATATGAAAGCGGTCTATCAAGTTCCTTAAATAGCAAGGAGGAACAAGCCAGGTTTAGCCGAAACCAAGTTGGCGAGCAAAAAATTGGGGAGCATGTATTTCTACCCCCACCTTGGCATTGGTCCCAGTCAAAATATCATGAAATAACTTCCTTCTGGTTAAAAACTGGATCCAAATGAGCAGAGAGTTGCTCACGCTGTCTATAGTGGAGGGAGGATGCACATAGTCTGGAGTCAAAAAGGGAGGAAAAGGAAAGAAGGAAGGGATTGAATCCAAAGAATAAAAGAATGAAAAAATGTCCATTCTAGACATATTTATAGGAGTCAGGGGCTCAATGGCTAGCCCATAGCAACTAGCAGAAGGACGAGAAATTGATGGAGCACCAAGCAATGAAAAATAGGATCTCAACCACATTTGAGTGAACCAAAGAGGTCCACTGCCAGTGGGAGATGCACCATTCTTCAATTGAGTTTGAAGAGAGGCCATACCTCTATAGAGGGCAGCCAAAAAGAAAGAACATAAATTCAGAGGCCTGCCGCGCGCTATGGGTAAATAACTCAGGGAGGGCTTTATGCTTGGCACACACAAAACATATTTACAAAGCCAAACCAGAAGAAAGGCCACTCGCTCTGTATGGGAAGGCTCAGCGCTCGAATGGTTATGAAGGGTTTGCAGGCTTGAATAAGACTCGGTGAGGGTTTTACTGAACTTTGGGGCGCCACCAGAAACCAAGATACCAGGAAAAATTGTATCGCCCAAAGGTGACAGATTCACTAGGGCCCCAACATCCCTTAAAGTAATAGACATGGGGCCAAGAGGGAAAACAAAGGTATTATATTCAGAAGACCAAAAACTTAAAGCGATCGAAAAAAGTACTGAATCAAAAGTAGGGGGTTGAAGAGAGATTTCTAAACAAATCAGAAATCCTAGCATTATCACAAAGCGTCTTAGTAGGACCATGGTCCACAAGGCGAGCATGCCACCTACGGAAAACTACGTCATATTTGGGCCAAGTGCGGATACCTCTTTCGCGAAGTGGTCCTAGCGGTAGAGAGTTTAGAAATGGAGGGCCTTGAGTACAAGGAAACAGTTGGCCCACCGCCGCTTGTTCGACTACCTCTGCATTGTTGAAGAAAGGACCTAGGTAGAACTCATTGAGTTCGACATTGGCGGATGCGAGAAAGTTCGGAGTTATGTATGGACGATTAAGGAGTTTCTGAAAGTCATCAAAACTAAAGGAGTCGTCAGATTGAGACTGTGAAGTAGCCATTAGGGACGAAATGGAGTTTTTTCAGAGTGACGTAGTAGGGAAGCAAAGAGATGAACAATTAATTGCGGGAGAGAAACGCGAAAAAGTGAAGCGTGATTTAATGGTGTAATGAAATGGCATGTTTGGGGGTTATAAGGGTTTGCAAAACGTCGCACCTTTTCAAAGTTATGGAAGAAAATAATGATTGAAATTCTTGGGAATTTCGAATGTTGCTGGAAACACAAAAGTGAATATGGCAAAATTTAATAATTGGTATTAATTCTGCCATATTGGGGAGTAATTGTTGACACATAAAAATTCGGCCTAAATCGAACGGCCCAAGGAATGAAGCCCAATAAGAGGATCCCCAAATCAGATAGCCCAAAGGATGAAGTCCAATCAGACAATTCAGGATGAAAGCCCAAATAGGGAAGCCCAGGAGCGTGGTAACACCATCGCCCAAGCTTGTAAATCGCCCAGGACCTGAGCGAATGGAGTGCCATGCAGTCGCCCAGAACTGCTACTATATTCTCGCCCAAACCTCCCAAGGTCTTAGCAAACATGAAGTGTTGTGGTTATCAAGAAGTGCAGTTATCAAAGCAATTATTAAGTAGACCTATCACATTCCACGATTCAAGGAATTCAATCGAAAACGGTTGAACGACGAAGAGTAATGGCAGCAGTTAAAAAAGGGAGTTCCATGACAAGTTGGCCATTATGAGGAAAGTGGGCAGTTATAGAACGATCAAGCAATTTTTAGGCGGTTGATCACAAAGAGATCATCCAGGGAGTATAAAAGGAAGAAAAGACATAGAGCAGAAGGACCGAATAAAAAAACTCTCGAACAGAGAACATGTAATTTTAAATTTTCTAGTTTAGATTTAAACACTTCTTTCAGTAACTCGTGTACTTGCGCCTCTTGGAGGCATTCTGTTTTTAATTTCCAATTGTAAAGTCATCGCCCATAAAGAACACCCTTTTTTGAGACTTTGTCTTAAGAGATTTGTTCCTTACACAATCGTCTGATCATTTTTTAATTGTTAGCGATGGACCCGCGCGAAACAGATGGTGTGTCGTTGTAGCCACCGGAGGCCACGACGGAGCCGAAAACTTCGAGGCTTTCATGGTGGAAAGGTGTGAGGGGAAGGAGAAGAGGGGAGTTATGGAAAATGTCTGGAGGACTTTTCGAGATTTTAGCCTGTAATCCCGTATGAATCAAACAGTTTGACACCGCCAACAAAGTCATCTTCGTCTCTTTCTACGTCCTGCTTCTATTTCAGGCATCCGTAAAATCCTAATTTGCGAGGAGGAGGAAGAAGAAGGGAAAAAGGCTGTGGCGGCCGGCGACGATGAAGAAGGAATAGTTTGAGGACCAAACTCAAAGTAATTAGTAGATGGAGGACTTAATTGTAGATTCTCATAGAGGGAGACTACAATTGCACAGACAAATACTTGAGGATCAAAGTGGAAGTAATTGATAGAAAGAGGACTTAATTGGTGCTGACTGATCCAACCCAAATTTCATGAACAGTTTATTCTAAAATTTTCAATTCAGCCTTTCATCTATTTTCAAATGGCAATTTTACCCTCAAACTGTTCATAGTCGACAATTTGCATCTGTTACTATTCAGAGGCATCAAGTTGGTCCTCTAACTATTTACAGATTCAAATGAGGCTCCGATCCAAATTAATACTTCAAGATTTTCAATCTGAATACTTTTCTCTGGACATCTAACTGGATCTTCACCAAAGCCGAAACTACTTTAGCCATGCTCAATCAGTTTTCGATTTGATCTATGATAAAACCAAGAGAATACTTTACTTGGAGGCAAGGATCGATTAGGTCTTTATTTACAGCATTTGCATTTGTTCCATCCATGGCTGACAGTATTGTTTTTGAAATAAAAACTCTCCTCCATCTCCATGAAGACAACCTCTTTTACCAGTAATCAGTTCTAACAGAACAACCCTGCCATATAAGTAGTGGTGGATCCAAAATTTTGAGTGAGCACAATTGGTCATTAACCGTTGACCATCGACCGTAATAAAATATTAAAAATTAAATATAATAATTATTTTGTTAAAACTGAATATGTATAATTTTATACATGTTAACAATATTTTATCAAATGGCATAGTGGCTAGATTTTGTATAATTTGAAGGAAGAGGATGGGATGGAATCCTTACAGCTGCATTAAAACTACTAAAACAATATATATATTATTTTGTTACATTTAATGTTATAATTCAACAAGTGCCATGGTGGTTAAGCTTTCAATAACCTTAATTAAATGTCATACGTTCGAATCCCCTACCCATTATGAAATTTTGGTAAAAATTATAGAACATGTCATACGTTCGAATCCCCTACCCATTATGAAATTTTGGTAAAAATTATAGAACTAGAAAAATTGTGCAATAAAATTGGTAAGGAAGTGATTCTTCCAAATTATAGAACTATAAAAATTGTAAAATAAAATTGGCTAGGAAGTGATTAGATGGTGGTTAAGCTTTCAATAACCTTAATTAAAGGTTATAGGTTCGAATCCCCTACCCATTGCATAATTTTGGTAAAACTTATGGAACAAGAAAAATTGTGCAATAATTGGTTAGGAAGTGATTCAATCCCTAGACCTCCACTTACAAACTTTAACCTACTGAGCCTCAAGAGATCTATGAAAATAAAAGGAATATCAATATATAACCTAAAGTTGTTTTTCTAGTCAATCAAATAAAAAATTTGCTCCTTGCAGATCTAGCACGTGCGACCCTCGGTGCTCGTTGGGTGTTGGATTCGCCACTCCTAGTATGCGTGTAAGCTTTTGCTCCAAGAACAAAACTTGTAATAGAATTTTCATTTCTCTTCCTTTGGGTTAATGTTGCAAAATTGAAAATTGGCAATCTTGGCCTTGAGATCACCTTTGAGTAATATGTTGCAACTGTTAATGTCTTTGTACACATATGCTGGAGCAGTAAAGTTGTGAAGATAATGTAGGCCATTAACAACATCTAAAGCGATAAGAATCAAGTAATTCTAGCTCTGAACATGTGAACAATTCTCATACACAAGACAGAAATCTTCATCGTGTTCACTGCAAGTGCTATGCCCTAAGTCTAATCAACTTTGGATATAAACACTTTTAATATGTAGTTGATGCGATTTATGACAGATCTATTATTTAATTAATATTCAATTGAATTAAATAATGTAGTCCGTAGATTCAAATCTTAGTAATTTGTTAATCACAAGGAGTTGTGATTATAAGATACAAATTACATATGATTGAATCTTAAATCATCCGTGGTCATAAGTAATGACGAGATACATATATCGTTATTATAGATGGACCACCACGTATGACGTCTCTTACTTGTGAAATAAGTAGCTAATCTCACAAATTAAAGTGTGATGACATTTGAATGAACACGTGGATGTTTTGTTATAAAACAAAATATTAGAGACCCATTATGAATAACTATCTGAGTGTTAGTGGTTAATTTCTAACGTTCGGTAGTGGTATTGGTCCTATGACTTGAGGTCATCATGATGCCTTATCTAAGGACAGTCATACTTCGACGGTTTTGGATGTTGCTCTACCAAGAGCCGTTAATACGACATCGTTCGGGTATGTCAAGAATCATATGAAGATTATGAATGACTAATAGATGATTCGTCACTCTTAGATAGTAAGAGATTATGATTCACATTTCATCAATTAAGTCGAAACGAAATCCTTGTCCAGGGTGTACTCAGAAGTCAAAAAGGAGTTTTCTATTTATATTAACTTAATAGTGCAATGGAAGATATGATCGATAATCGGGATTGACACACTTCCATATCTTGTAATTGATCGGATCATATTGACGAAGGGATTATAGTTTCACAGCAAACAAACGAGTTTGATTTTGTCATATCATGTGACATTTTTCAACACATGTATTGCCCTAACACATTGTTAGATGTCAGTTTGAGACGGTGAATGTGAGTAAGTGATAAATTAAAAGGGTATTTTAATTTATCAATTTTAATTAGGTCAAAATTATAATTTACATCGCTAGGTATCGTGATTAGGAACCTGATGGGTCACACACAAAAGAAGAACTGGAAGATTGTGTTTTATCAATTAATTAATTTAACAAGCGTTGAATAAATAAATTAGTTGGGGTACTTAGTTGTTGGTCTAAATTAATTAATTGGATTAATTAATTCATGGATTGAATTTAATTAAATGTGTTAATTAAATCTTTGATTGGGTTAGGAGATGGGCCAAGCCCATTTGGCTTTGTATAAATAGGTAGCTAGGGTTTTTGATATGTAGAGAAAATTCATTATTCTTGCTCGCACAAGAAAACTCTAGTTGTACAATCTGTTTCTCTGTGTAGATTATCATTGGAGGTTGGATAATTAGACAGGTGTGGGTAGCAGCTTGTTATTTTTGGAACAAAGAAAAATCAAAAAATTTGCAGATCTCTTCAAATGTACATTTTCTATCACAATTTCTATTTAAACACAAAGAGATCCTTGATGGGAATTGAAATCTATTTTATTCTCCGTTGCGAATGATTAAGTAGATTCCCAACACTTACAGACACCATATAGACATATCAAATTAACGTGATTGACCTTAGAATTTCAATCTCCTTTGTCATGTCTGCATCTCGTCTTTTTTAGGACTACTAATTTCTATGAAGAACCCCATGATGAATAGAATTACTCAGCTTCTTCTTTGCACAAAAGTTTCCAGTAGCTGCCTCCAATTCTCCAAATGAATATATTTTCAGCATTTCCTCAATTCCAGCAACTTTATCTAGGATATGCTCCTGTAACTTCCACAGCTTTCTCCCCTGCCTATCATTCGAAGAGGCTTCATTTGATCTGGTTTTCCTGTGATAGACAAAGACACAGCACAAGGTAGGAAATCGCTCTAAGAAGCATCAGTTCCTATCCCAACATGAAGTCCTTTAGAGGATCTTTTATGTTTTTTCTGTGGACTACTTGGACTTGGATTAGAATAAAAAAATGTTTCAGTATTGACCCGAACAGGAAAAGATATAGGAACTAGTGAACTACAACATCTTGGGGACAAAATGTCTGAATTTGAGATATTATTCAGGTGTTCAAATTCCAATGGATCCGAAGACGTGAGTGATATAGGATGCAATAAGAGAATTATAGGAGGAGAAAGGGGAGAGAATAAGAGAAAAGAAGGAGATAGAAGGAGAGAGATAGAAAGGGGAGAAGAATTAGACAGACGGAAGAGAATGTAGGGGAAAAACAAAAAATATCAGTTTATTTCATTATCGAAGTTATTTTAATTACATCGCATAAGACCCTTTATATAAGGATTCAAAGATCCTATTCTAAGTAAGAAATATTATAACATCAAACCTGAATAATGTGCCTAAAATAAATCAAAACTGAAACTAATTCAAATGATATCTGTTGACCTCGAAAATTGGTCATTTCAAGTGGCCAACTAAAAGCTACTCCACGTATTTCTTTCTGCGCACAATCAACGAATAGTCAGACGCACACGGCCGGAACCAGCGGGGGTGGTGACTGTCGTATACATTTCGACGGTCAAGTCAGGTTTAAGTGGTCGGAACAGTACCCAGGGGTTGTGCAAATCAATGATAAAGGGGGAGGAGAAAATATATAGGCTTGATATGAAGTGCTGTATAGTAAGAGTTTCATTATCTTTGCCTCTTGCCAAACCTTGGGTATTTATAGGTGGTATGAACCGTTAAATGTGGAACGCGTGTATACATCTGACGGTATGAAGCGTCCGCTCATAGGCGTTAATCAGCCACGTCTGTAGAGTGGGCGGACAGTTTGTTTCTTTTGAGTCGAATTGACATAAAGTTGATAAGTCACATCAACTAGCCTCATGGAGACGTCAAATCAATTTAAACCTTAGGTGCAGGAAGGATCTTGGCAAAAATCTCTTTCTGAAATTGGCGGCGAATCTTCTAACCGAGGTCCACTTGACCTCGACCTCGGAGGTGAGGTGCTTCAGCAGGTCAGTAGTAGGAATCGCTATATCACTTCGAAAACACTTCGGACGGGTCGTTATCAGGTCGGAATATGTGGTTATAAGATCGGAGCGTAACAATATCTCTTATAATATTCCATCATTTTTCCCTGCTAAAAGAACTCATCTCCGGCCATATAGACTATAACTTTATAACTAAAGAGGGCAACTTTCTTCTTAACCAAATAATGGAGCCAACAACGTAATGCCAACTAAATCTGAAAATCATTCACAAGCATCTGATCAGATCACATAGATGAACTTTCCTTTTAACCAAGTAGCGATGAGATGAACTTTCCTTTTAACCAAGCATGACTTTGATGAGGATTCAATTTAATGCAAATTCATCTGCGACCTCACCTGCGAAACACTAGAAGATTTTGCCAAGGAATATAAGTGAGAACTTTCTAATGGTTAAAGATGCAATTTAGATGTTCTACGTAGATAGAGGATCAATTTAGCCGTTTCTAGTAGACGGAGGATCAGTTTAGATGTTTATGATAGTTGAAGGATCAATTTAAATGATACTAATAGTTGGCAGATTGATTTAGAGGTTTCACATAGTTTGAGCAACAATTTATATGTTTCTAATAGTTGAAAGATCATTTTAGAGGATTTACACAGTTGGAGGACAAATTCACATGTTCTTGATAGTTAGAGGAACAAATGATAAAATTAAAAAAAAAAAAAAAATCTGTATCAAAAAAGTCATAAAGCCGTTTTTTAAACACATTAACACCTCCCTCTTGTTAATCATGTATCGAAATGTCAATAAATATGTCAAAATATTCTCATTTGACATGAAGAAATAATATGTTAATATATCAAATGTATTAGGGACCGTCAAAGAGACAAGAAGAAACGACCTACTGATGTGAAAAAATTCACGTCACGTAAACGAGTTTGAAGTGTTCTCCACAATTAGCACTTTTTTCTTTGTTCATCGTTCACTATTGACACTTACTGTTAGTGTTTCATCTCCTTTAATATCGTCCATATCAATTGAAATCGTGCTTCTATGGTTGTTGGAAGTACCAAACATTTTGTCGAAGTCATTGATATCTAACAATCTGATGTAATCCATTTGAAATTAAAATAATATATGGAAGAAAGAGGTAGAAGTACAATAATATAATTTACATTAAAATTGGATGAAAGTAACTCAAACAAGAATTAATAGATTCGACAATAAAAGAGCTAATATAAAGAATGTAAGAATTTTATTATAGAAAACGAGAATTGTAGTTTGAGAATGTAGTGAGAATTGTGTTGTGGGAAAAAGGGTAATTGGCACAAAAACCCTTCAACCTTCGTCCATATTTCATAATACTACATATCATTTTATTTTGGTTCAGAACCCCTTTATATGACATTTTCTTTACGGAATGCAACATTTTCTTCCATTTTCTAAAAAGGTTTTTTGAAATGACGAATATACACTTCTCTTTAACTAAAACAAAAAGAAAAGAAGAAAAAAAATAAAGAATTGATTGCAGCTGTAGTCCCAAAATCTTTAAAAAATACAAACAAATCCCAAATAAATAATTAAATAATTGAATGAACATATAAGTTAGTTTTTATATTTTATTTAAATAATTAAATTAAATAAATAATATTATTCAATATATTTTATTTCTTTTATTTATTATTCTATCGACATAAAAATTAGTTTTTATTTTCTATTTCATCTTTAATGAATTTATTGTAATTAGTATATATTATATAGATGTACATCAAATGAATGACTCTATTTCATCTTTAATGAATTTATTGTAATTAGTATATATTATATAGATGTACATCAAATGAATGACGATAATAATAACAATTATATTATCGATGATTATCAATAGTTCTTCAATAAAAAAGAGAGAAGTTTAGGTCAGTAAAATCAATGGTTTCTTCATCAACCATTAGCAATCAAAGAATTATTGGTAATCATTGATTATATTTTGATGATATTGTAGTCATCCATTTGATTTACGTGTATATATAATGATTACATTAAACCCTCGTTTGGTCTCCATTATTTGCGATTATATTTTTCGAAATTTTTTTTTAAAGTGTGGTAAAAGAAGAATTTTTTTTAAATTTACGTTTAATATTATTTTATTAAAGAATGTGTGGTTGATAAGAAGAGAAAGAAAAATAAATTATAAAAACTAACTTATACGTTGATAATATTATAAATAAAAGAAACAAAATATAGTGAACATTATTTACTTAATTAAATTTTTAAATAAAATATAAACACTAAATTATACGTTCATTTACATTTTATTTAGTTACTTGGTTCTCGTTTGGATTTTTCAAAAAAAATAAAAATAAAAATAAAATTGGACTATAGTTGCAAGTTGCAAGTAATTCTTTATTTTTTCTTTTTTCCTTATTGTTTTATTTAAAGATGACGGTGTATTTGTTATTTTACAAGGCTTTATTGAGAAAATTGAAGAAAATATTTTTTTCGGCAAAGAAAAGATCGTCTAGGGGATTTGCGCCAAAATGAAAGGATGGAGATTTATTTTGTAACAAAAGCAAAAATCAAAAATATTTTGTGTTAATTACCCTGAAAAAAATAAAGTGAGCAGGGGACGTATTTGTAGTAAACAAAAATTTCTTTAAAATAAATAAAATAGAAAAGGCCATATGATCGTTCGCCAACCATCCTTCTATGCTCAGAAGCTGTAATATATATGAGCCCTTTTTTGGTGATTGGCTTGACCGTCAACTTGATAAGCTTGAATATTGCCTTATCTCTCCCATAAAAGTTTAGATAATCCATGTTTGCTACAGATTTTTTAAAATTCATTTTTTTTTTCCAACTCATTTTTAATTACACAATCGTACGAATAAACTAATTTCACACGTGGAACCCTAAATTTTCTTTTCTTTTTAATCATATTCTTAAAAAAAAAAAATCACAAAATTTATTTGAAAAAACTACATTAAGCATATTTATAATTTCTGAAAGGAAAAAAGGTTGTCACTGTAATATTCAGATAATTGTACTAGTACCTGTACCAAACATGGCGATGGTACATATAAGTGCCCTGGTTTAATAGTTGAGTTCGTCCTTGGTCAGATGGGTTCTTTGGTTTGTAGGTAGAACAATAAAGATAGAAGAAGAAAGACATGCATGTCTCGGAAGTGTTCGTACACAAGCCAAAGCAGGAGAAATCAAAACCGTCAGAACTGCTCGTACTTATTTCAGCTTGCAGAGTTATATTTCTGCCTTTCATTTCCCTTTTCTAAACTTTTTCTCATACTTAATTATTTACATCTCGTTTCTTTCACCCCAACCACCCTTTGATCCCTTCATTTCATCAAATTTAATCATTTTCTTTTTTTCAAAACCAACATGCAGGTGATGGAAGATTCATCAATGGGGAGCACTGAAGAATCCGGGACGCCGGTGAGAAAGGAGACAGTATATGACAAGGTGAATCTATTGGTTTCGAGCAATGCGGTGGTGATTTTTACGATAAGTGAGTGCAGCATGTGCCATGTGGTGAAGCAGCTTCTCTTCGGCCTCGGAGTAGGGCCGACTATAATGGAACTTGATCGTGATGCCGGTGGCCGTGATATCCATCGCCTGCTCTTCCAGCAGCAACCGGTTCCTGCTGTGTTTGTTGGAGGGAAGTTCTTGGGTGGGATCGAGGCTGTCGTGGCTTGTCATATTAATGGCACCCTTATCCCTCTTCTCAAGGAAGCTGGTGCTCTATGGCTTTGAATGGAAACGTTTATCTCACTCTGTTTATTTATCGAACTTCACTTTGTTGTGATAGAATTCCTTAATTATTCGTAGCAGTAAGTTTGATAATTGATTGGCTTTTGTTCGTTCGTATTTTATTTATTTATTTATTTTTATGATTGTGGGTATTCGAGCCAATTCATGCGCACATCGACTAATTCCACGAAACCCCTAAAGTTTACAGTCGAATACCCACCTCCGTGGCCCTGAGGGGACTCGAACCGGTGACTATTGAGGAGTAAATCCAAAGCCTGATCACTGAACTACTTCTTAGTGCTGCTTTTGTTTGTTATCTGTTTAATTTGGCGAGAAAATAAAACCATAAAGACGCAATTCCATTCAACTATATATGGAGAATCTATTACTAATTAATTAATTGTGGTATTGAGTTAATCTGTTATATGAAATCAAACCTACAGGTTTAGAGTTTTGTTAAAGCTATATAAAAAATATTCTCTGCATTCTGAAATTGAAATTAAATTTTTGGGATTAGAGACGTGTTTAAGATAGCAATGGTATGTTTTGGACATGCTTCTAGCCTTCAAAGTTGCTCGGGGATATGATCTTTCCCTTACATTATGCCATGAATTTCGAGATTCCTACATCTTGACCTTGAGTTTGTTTTCTTCCTTTTGGTTTCCTTCTTCTCAGTGGCTCAGCTCAGTTTGTATATATTTACAAGTAGTTTGTGTTTCTCTATTTTTTTAGGTGCATATTGTCTTGGGGGTTTTAATTTTTTTTCTTAGTATTTTTTGGTGTATTATATATGGAATCTTTTTTAGACTTTTTTTTTTGAAATTTTTTTCAAGTTCTGTCGATCCTCTAATTTTACTTCATATTTCGATGAATCTTTGGTTTGTGGAAGCTGGCTGCTGTATTATACGTAGCCTTCTGATTTCTTCTACCTCAAAATATAAATCACATTTTAACCCGTTCTAAAAGATTAAGGATTTGATTTGGTTTTACGATTTGTTTCTAGCTACCCTAATATCAAAAAGTCATCGAAATATCTAATGAATATCTATATTATTTAAGTTAGAAAACTATTAGATGACGAACGAAGAAAGGTCAAGTTGGCGGTTTCTGCCCCATTATACCCTTTAATCGACTTGAGGGAAAAAATTGAATATGCATATGCCACACTATTTAGCAGTAGTATTGCATGAGTAAACAACATTAACTTCCCCAAACAGTTATGGTCAAAATGTGGTTCGAGCGTGGCAAATCACTCTCACTTAAAGCACACACCATCTTTACACAATTTTTTAATGTACGAACTAAGATTTAAAGTGCTTCTCTCTCGCATACGTATGATGAAGTAGGAAAATGATACCTTTTAAGTAGGAAAATGCCCCCAGGGCACATCTTCAAGTGGTAAAAGGGGAGGGTGGAGAAATCCAGCTTTACTTGAGGCTGCCGCGTCAAGGGTTCGAATCCTGAAATATGGATTTGACTCTTGGGTAATTGCAAGTGTACAAGCAACCTTCCACCCGATACCCTTGGAGGCATAACCTGCGATTTACCTCCCTCACGATGCTCCAGGGTAGGAGCGGTAGGGGACCTTTAAGGTTGGGGTTCAACCTTTTAAGTAGGAAAATGATGAGTGTACAGGGTTCTGCCAACACTTACAAACAATGGGTCCCACACGGGACCCACTTCTATTAAAAAAAAAAAAAACCACCCACCCGGCCGCTCGGTGTATGAGAGTGTTCGTTACGGGTTAACCCGTACCTGTACGTGNTATTAAAAAAAAAAAAAACCACCCACCCGGCCGCTCGGTGTATGAGAGTGTTCGTTACGGGTTAACCCGTACCTGTACGTGTATCACAACTCGATAAAGTATGTGGGACCCACTTGTATTAAAAAAAAAAAAAAAACCACCCACCCGGTGTATGAGAGTGTTCATTACGGGTTATATGAACCCGTACCTGTATATGTATCACAACTTGATTAAGTATTGGTGTGAGTTGTACTTGATATTGAGTATTTAAGTTGCATGGAAACAAAAATGAAAAACACAATATGACAAATGGAAATTAAATGATATTTCCAACAGAAAATAAGATTATAAATGCCGAGACAACTTTGTTTTGTAATTTATATTTATTAGTTCAATTTTTATTTTAAAAGAAGCTATTTATCACTTTCGATAGTTTATCAGTTATATATTCAAGTTAAGCCACATGGTTGACGTACTGATGCTAAATTTTGTAGCTCAACTGATATTTTTTTGTTCTTCTCCTTCGTGATGATACAAAATGCAAAGAAATAAATTAAAGAATATGATCATTTTCATATACTTTATTGTTGTAGAAAAAAAAAATTAGGGGTCCATTGGTGATCATCATGCTGATGTCAGAATTCAATAATGTGTGACGATCTTTACCTTCAAATTTTGAACTGATCTGATTCATTTATCCTTCACTTTCTGTTCTAAAAAGTGCAATATTGCTTTGCTAATTGCAAATTGCTTCTACTAATTTTTTTTCTCTAATTTAATTTATAATTGCACTATTTGTTCAATTCATTCTATATTTAATGACATTGAAAGTTTCCCGCATTGTCAATGGCCTTTAAAATTGGAATACAAAACCAGTATTAGCATCCGGGTTGCTTCTGGTGGTCAATGGTTGAGACCACCGGCCGGCTTTGAATATTTTAAACTGAAGCTCAAAAATAATTACAATTATTAGTATTATTATTTTTTTGTTTTGTTTTTGTTTTTTGCTTTCATTGTGAGTTCTTGCACGCTTAACTGTGCTTTATCTTTTGGGTACTTCCTTCTCATATTATATTAGCAATGAACACTTTTTATCTTGTGATTTAAAACGTGGTCTGAATTGAGCCTTAACCTGAAAACTTGATTCTTACCCAATCCTGGTGAAATTTGGTAATTCTCTATTCAGTGGAGGCATCTTCATATTTTACATGTACATTGAGTATTATTTTGGTACATGAATATGTAGTATATTGCTTAAATAATTATTGGTGTGGATCTTATGATTGATCCTCATATTTAATGCTACCAATTGACCTCCAATTACTTTGTGTGTTCCAAAAATTTTTAAAGTAAATTTGTTATCTTTCAAAAGAAAATGAACTTGGTGTATCACTTATTTCGACATTTACCAATTTAACACACTGTGTTTTTAGCCGCTATTTCGCCTCCATTCTTCAAAAATACATTTTTCTCTTTCTTATTTTCAATCACACATTTTTCAATAAAATAATATCACACGTAAATTTCATATTTTTTCTTATTTTTTAACCATACATTTTTTATAGCCCAGGCATCTAGTGAAATATACCAGAAGCAAGAAAACCATAAGGACATAGAAAGAAAACAACATGGAGGCATTCAATCAACACATGGCGATTTCAAAGGTAGTCAGCAAAGTTGTTATCAAGCCACATCTATAAATGGTAGACAGCATCTGAAGGCATTCAATCAACACATGGCGATTTCAAAGGTAGTTAGCAAAGTTGTTATCAAGCCACATCTATAAATGGTAGACGACAACAAAATTGTTAGATTGATGTTCCTTTTAGGAGGGCAGAATCGAAGTATAGTATTGAACAAGTAGGTGTAACTGTTGAGTTCTACGGCGGCGAACTCAATGGAGTTAGTAAAGGGGAAAGATG
>NC_036257.1:16912373-16913617 GCF_002742605.1 Olea europaea var. sylvestris | reverse complement strand
GTCCACCTTCTCTATGGTAAAATATCTATCTATCCCTTCATGTTTAGTTCTTTCATGTTGTATTGGATTGAGAAAATGTTGATAACTGCTTTGTTATCACAATAAAGTTTGATTGAAGATTCTACTTCAACCTTCAGTTCTTCCAAAAGTTTCTTTAACCATAGACCTTCACATATTCCTTGTATAACAACTCTAAATTCAGTTTCAGCACTACTTCTAGCCACAACATTCTTTATTTTACTTCTCCGAGTTACCAAATTTCCCCATACAAAAGTGCAATAGCCAGTGGTAGATCTTCTATCATCGATTGATCCAACTATGTCTACATCAGTGAATACTTCTATTCATTTCCTTTTATTTTTTTTGGAAGAGTAATCATTTTCTTAAGGTGACTTTGAGATATAGGAGGCTTCTATATATTACTTCTAGACGAGCCTCTTTGAGTGCATATGTTAACTAACCATGCTTACTACAAACACAATGTTAGGTCTGATGTGTAAAAAGTAGATTAACATACCAACTTGTCTTTAATATCTATCTGTTTTCATCGAGTTCCATGTTTCCTCAATAAGTATATCGCTTGGTTTGTGTACTAACATACTGGTTTCGCCCAACAAATCAAGGATGTATTTCCTTTGTGAGACACTAATACCTCTCTTTGATCTTACAGTCTCCATTCCAAAAAAATACCTCATTTATCTTGAGTCTTTCACTTCAAATTCAGTAGCTAAACACTTTTTCTATCGTTCCATTTCAGCCATGTTGTCCCTTGTTAGGATAATCAACATACACAATTAAGATTGTCTCTGTCCTGTCTTTCGATTGTTGAAAGAACATGATATGATCGGACTATCCTTGAATTTTTAATACCTTTGGAAATCTATCGAATTATGCCCATGGTGACTATTTGAAACCATACAAAGATTTCTTAAGTTTACACACTTGATTTTCATCATCTTGTTATTGAAGCCTGTAGGTATTATCATATAGACTCCTTTTCTAGTTCTCCATTCAGGAATGCATTCTTCATGTCCAGTTGTTGAAGAGGTCAGTCTAGATTCACTGCTAGGGACAAGAGGACACAAATTGCATTTAATTTTACCACCGGTTTAAATGTTTCTGTTAAGTCTATACCATAGGTTTGTGTGTAACTAGATGAGTTTTATAGAGTTCTATTGTCCCATCGGCCTTGTACTTCACATTAAATAGCCATTTGCATCCTACAAGTCTATTCCCTTTCGACA
>NC_036257.1:16829253-16908304 GCF_002742605.1 Olea europaea var. sylvestris | reverse complement strand
GAGGTCCATGGAAACAATTGTGCTCTTGAAGTTCCAAAGTTGAGGACGAATCTTTTCGAAGAGGGAGAATGATGTGATCTGAGATAGGTCGCGAATCATCGCAAATTTGTTGAACATTGACGAAAAGCTAAGGACGGGGTTTGAGCCTAATTTGAGCCAATAAGACCAAGAATCGAGCTTTAATGTATGAAATATGGACATTAATGAGCCAATGTCCAATATTGATGTTGGGGTCAAAGGCCAAAATGAGTTAAGGTAAGTTGACACAAGCAGTCGAAGGCGGGGCCATAGGACAACACTGTGCGATCGCATGGTGACTGACGTGAGCAAGAGGGAATGAACCAAGCCTTCTATGCGATGCACTGAAGACTACCATGTGGTCGTATGGTAGTAATTCGGGGCTGAAATTTCCTTTTACTCGAAATCTTTTATTTTAGTCAGGAGCATAATTTTGCCAACTTTTACATTTTTAGGACTCTATAGTTCCCTTTTTATCATGTTTATAGGTTTTAGTATAAATGGGGGTTTATTTCTTTTTTGTAACAAAAGATTTTGAATATTGAATTTAATTCAAGAGGCTATTTTGCTTCCAATTCTTTTGTTCTTATTGAACAATCCGAACTTATCAAGAAATTAATTTTCTTGTGACGTTCACAGATCCGGGTGATATTCATAAATCGTGTAATCAAGAGGTCGGTAATTTCTTCAATTTTTGGTTGCTTGGTTCATCTTTTGTGGGTTGAATCCAAAACCTTACTTATTGGAGTTCTTGGGATCCGGTGTTAATCTCTGTGGGTTTCGTAGTCATCACTACTACGCGAGTTCACATCAATTACTTTATTTTTTAACATCTTTCTTTAAGTTCAAGTTCCCTTCTGTATATAGTACACTAGAAGGTAGAGTGATGGATTCTGTATTTAGGTCGTTAAGGGTAAGATCAAAATCTAAGAATTCCCAATTCTAAAATCGATATTCATTCAAATTTTCTCCTTGAAGAGAAGGCTTTTGGAAGTAGGGTATGTTTTTTAAGAAGGTTATATCTAGGCTAACAAAGACCTTTTTTGTAGATGGGTCATAGCATTTGTAGCCCTTTTGATTGGCAAGTATCCAATGAACTCACACTTGATTGCACATTGTTCAAGTTTGTTACGATGATGGGAGTGAACATGTAGAAATGTATTACTACCAAACACTTTTAGAGGTAGATTTGAAGTGAGATGGGAAGTGGGAAAGTGTTTTTGGAATCATTGGATAGATGTGTCGAAGAAAAGGGTACGACTTGACATACAATTGATGAAGTATGTAGATGTGAGAATTGCATTACCCCAGATGTTTTTGGCATGTTTGTAGTAAATATTAAGGCTCGAGCAATTTCGAGGAGATGTCTTTTTTTTTTTTGTTTAGCAATCCTATTTTGTTGGGCAGTGTTGACACATGAACTTTGGTGAACTATTCCATCTCTTTTTAGATAGTCATGTAAAGTGGTATTGAAGTATTTTGTATCGTTGTCAATTCGTAGAATTTGAAGTTGTGTTTAAATCAATGAATGAAAATTTATAAATACTAAGTGAACATAAGTTTTGTCTTTAAGTAGATATACCCAACATACCCCGAGTGTGGAAGTCAATAACTGTGACGAACCATTTTGCATGGGTGCGATGAGGATTTCGGGAAGGCCCCTATAAATCACCGTAAATCATAGCAAATGTTTAGATGGTTTGTGTGTGGAACTTGGAAAAATTGTACACTGATGTTTTACAAATTCACAACTTTCACATTGAAACTCAATTACAATTTTATTCAGGAAAATGGAGGGAAGTACACGTTTTAAGTATGGAAATCAGGGATGATCAAATCTATAGTACCATAACATAATTTCACTATCTCTAGAGGTATATGTAGAATTACAACTTTTAAGTTGACCAGTTACTCACATTAGCTTCCTCAAAGTAGTACACTCGCTCACACTCTTTAGCACTGCCAATCGTCTTCCGAGATGAAAAGTCCCGAAAGATACAATAAGATGGAAAAAAGTTAGCAAAGCAATTGGAAGTTTTTGTTAGTTGATTGATAGATAACAAGCTATAGGATAAATTCGGAACATGGAGGACGAACTCTAGGTTTATATCTTAGATATTCGAATACTTTCTTTTCTTGCAATAGACGAGAGTGAGCCATCTGTAATTTTCACCTTAACCTTTTGAGTACAGGTTGAGTTTGATGAGAATAGGTGGTACGAGTCCGTCATGTGATCAGAAGCACCGCAATCAATAATCCAAAGGGTTTTAAATTATGAGTTGCGTAAGGATTTTAGAAAGTTACCTTTGTGGGCTAGCGAACTATATTGACAATTAAAGGAAGGCTGATCGGATGTTTGAAGACTAGAGAACATCTGATAGAGTTGCTCCATTTGTTCCGAGTTGAATGCACTGCTTGAAGAGGTAGGATTTTTTATCTGCGTGGTACCCTCATCTTTTAATATTTTATCTTGGTTTCCAGTCGGTGAGCTTCCCATGAATTTCGCAACATGTATCTTCTTTGTGCCCCGGCTCGCGACAATGTTCACACCAAGGTCGTCCTCGTTGTTTTTAGGGTGACCCGTTTGTTGCTTCTTTTGTTTATAAGCCCAATGTTCCATTCACAATTGAAGGCCCAATTATTTCTCCAATTTCTGGCCCATTTCATTTTAAAAGATTGGATCCATGCCCAACATTCAAAAGGTGTCACTAGGCAGTCATTTTTTATTTTGGAACATAAAACATTGTCGTTTAACTATCTCATACAAAAAAATGTGACATTTTAGTCTAATTTCTTTCTTATACCTTCCTACATTAGATGCATCCTAAAAAAATACTTTATTGCTACTTCAATTTTATTCGCAACCATCAGCTACATTTCTCTCTCTCTCTCTCTCTCTCTCTGAAGCATTCTCACTCTTTAATACGTTTAATGACCTCTTTACTCCATTTTCCACACAACCATGTATTCCTCTTTCCCACTGTGGTGGTGTTGGTTGTTCGTTGGAGTAGTGGTGGTGTTGGTAGAGAAGGTGAGGTGGGGATAATACAAGCGGCGGTTCGTTGGAATAGTGGTGATGCTTCTCATTGTCGCTCATCGTCGATGTTGCATGGCTCTAATTTGGGTAGATCTCGATCTTTTTTTTTTTTTTTTTTTTTTTGTTTTTTGGTGGGGGGGGGGGGGGGGGGGGGGGGGAGGTTTGATGTTTTCTAGGTTTCTTGGTATATTATATATGAAATCATTTTTAGGCTTTTGTATAAATCCTTCAGATTTCTCTCAATCCTCTATTTTTAATTGTTTTTGTTTGAACTTGTTTCCTTTTCTGGAAGCTGGTTGTTGAATTGTGCTTAGCTTTGTAATTTCTTCTATCTGAAAATATAAATCAGGTTTTAATCATTCTCAAAAAGATTAAGGATTTGATATCGTTTTACTAGGCATTAGAAT
Source organism: Olea europaea var. sylvestris (assembly GCF_002742605.1). Taxonomy (NCBI): domain Eukaryota; kingdom Viridiplantae; phylum Streptophyta; class Magnoliopsida; order Lamiales; family Oleaceae; genus Olea; species Olea europaea. Next base: position 16,904,842 of record NC_036257.1, on the reverse strand, counting down.
AATTGTGGCAAAAATGCAATATCTCTAATGGATCACTTGTGTTGTAAAGAAGCCATCATTTCTATCATTCCATAAGTGAGTTTTGACTTCAAATTTCTATATTGCATTTTGTGACTTCTTCATTTCCTAAAAAATTGAATGATTACATAATCTAATTATATTCATTCTACGAAAAAAGCCCATATTTATTTTCTCTAGCATTTTTAGGTAGGATTAAGTTAACTTATAATTAAATAAAATAACTTTAAAATAACTATCTTTTTATTCATTGAAACTTGGCCAAATATGTTAGTTTGATACCATTTCTTCGAGTAGTATACTGTAAAATCACATTATGAATCAACGTTCGTTTATTTACGTGTTATAATTTGAAGCGATTATCTAAGGTTCCATGATCATAGAGGATATCACAAATTGTATACTCATGATTTGGGGTATAGTAAGACACAATGTGATCAAAATTATGTCGTTCACAATTAATACATAAAGTTGGACGATTTACGTTGATAAGATTGCATTGTTCTTATTAAGATTTGTCTAAATCTTGGAATAAGAACAACAATGTGTTTTGATGCACATTGAATGGGACTGCGTAGATGACTCATTTGTGATTGCTAGATATAAGAATCTACTCGATTATCAAACAAGTCACCTAAATCTTGAGCAAGTAATGTACCTAGGCGTGTCAAAATGGCTAGGTGGCTTAGTCAGCCGGAGGCCCGGCTTGTAGCTCGAGCCGAGCTCGAAACTGAGGTGTCGGTCCGAGCTCGAGCAGGCCACACAGGTCGACTCGTGTGACAATTCGGGCTCAACCTGAGCCTAATTAAAGAACAAAATTAAAAGTTTGAAAAAAAATAGAAGTAGCTATAAAGCTGTCTTTAAAAGACAGCTTTATAGCTGCCCATTTTACGAGGTAGCCTGCAGAATGCTGTCTTTTGCTGCTCTGCTTTCGGTCCCTCCCCTGGTAAATTTGAAAAATAAGGCGAATTTTGTTGTCTATAAATACGTGGTAAATTTTGAAGTTTCAAATCAATTTATTATTGGTTTTAATTTGCATTATTATTGTATTACAATCATTCAAGTTTCAATTTTAATTTCTTCGTTCTCACAATCTCACTTCTCATATAACATATTCAATTTCTTTCACTCTAAACTTTAATATTCAGTATTTTTTACTTTACTAGTTATTAATAGATTTTACTAGTGATGAGGTTAACCAGTTTGGTGGTAGCTCGAGTACTCCATCTGACTACGATACATGTCAAAATGTTTCAATTGATTTGGAGAATATTTAAGAGGAAGAAGTACTCGAGATTAAAAGGTTGAAAAAAGAATCATTGGATTGTTGACAACATATGACACGTAAAAAAATTGATGTTCGAAATGGATTAGATATTTGGAAAACATGTTGCAATTACTGTGCAAAGAACTTAGTTGGAAGCCCAGCTGGAGCACAACATTTGAATAGACACGTATTAAAGAGTTGTAAAGTGAAATAAGTCGATCTCGACTCGAAACAAACCGAACTAGTGTTTCGCAGTTCTAGTTCTACTCTTTCCACCTTTACACATTTACAGGAAAAATTTCGTGAAGGAATGACTGTAGCAGAGATGCCGCTTACGATGATAGACTCGGTACACTTTACCCAGCTCGTGCATAAATATCTCCAACTCAGGTATTCTTCTTATTGTAGAAATACCCTTCGTTCGGATACTATAAAATTATATAACAAAAGAAAACAAGTTGCTATTGAAGATCTAAAAAGTTTTAATAGTGATATATCGTTTACCTCTAACTTATGGACCGGTGGTAATAGAAAATGTTATATTGCTACTATGGCTCAATATATCGATCACCTGTGACTTTTACATAAAATGATTATTGCATTCAGATGTGTAGATTTTTCCCATAATGTCACTAACATATACATAGTTTTAAAAGATATTATACAAGAATATGGTATATAAGATATGGTTTGAAATTTTGCTTTTGATAATGCTGCGGTGAAAAAAGCTGTTGTTGAAGATTTATTACTGATCTTAACCTCATATTTGGAAATTTATTTTTTCATCAATGTTGTGTATGTCATGCTATCAATTTGATTGTAAAAGTTGGATTAAAACATATAAGTTCACATTTAGATAAAATTAGACAAGCAATAAATTTTATTATTGTGTCACCATCAAGAAAGCAAGCATTTAACAGCTTGTGTGCAGAGTATGGATTACAGGAGAAATCATTTGCCACTGATGTAACACATAGATGAAACTCTACATATCTTATGTTACATTCGTGTGAAAATTACGATAAAATGATTTCACTATATTATAATGGAAGGCGTACACTCGGACCCAAACATAATTTCGAAGTTTGGGAATGGTCTATTGCATTTTATATGAAAAAATTCTTACAATATTTTTTCGATGTTACAAAGGAATGTAGCGATATTTATTACCCTACATCTTTACTTGTTTTACAACATTTCACAAACATTTCATAAATACAGGAATTTGTCACTTTTTTCTAATATAGTCTGCTATATTATGTTAAAATTTCGTGAATATTGGGAAGACTTGCCCTCTTGATTTCTTTTAGCTTCAGTAATGAACCCTCGACTTAATTTAACTGGCACAAAAGCCACTATAAGGGGATGTCAAATTATTTGAATGTAGAATTATCGCATGTGCATATAGAATCTCTTTTATGTGAAATGTATAATTATTATGCTGAAAATGTAGGTCAAGGTACTTCTACTTCCCAGGGTTCTTTTTCAAGAAATATTTCAGTAAATTCAGATAATTCATGAAATTATTTGGAAAGCAATACAAGCGTATCTTCATTTAATTCTAGTTCTAGTTCACCAATATCTAGAGCAATCAATGTCGGTGGTACCAATCTTGAAATTCCTTCTGAGTTAGCTAGATATATGTGCGTGGATGTTCATAGTGTGTTACAACCAAAAGAATTCCAGGAATTTAGTCTTATAAATTGGTGGAGGTGTAATGAAAGACAATATCCAATTGTGTCAAAAATTGCACGTGATCTACTAACACCTCCAGTGTCTATGGTAGCATCGGAGGCTGCGTTCAGTTTAGGTGGTCGAATTTTATCAGAGGAACGATCAAAACTAAAAGAAGATATATTGTAGGCTTTAACATGCTTAAAGGATTGGGAATGTGCGGAATTACGTATTCAAGAACATACTTACAGTATAATGATCAAAGAGTTGCAGCAGATCCAAACATAGGATGTTGTAAGTTTTTAAATTAATTATTTTTCTTTAAAAAATGTAATTTTTAAATTTATTTGTTTCAAAAAAATTATATTCGTGTACAATTTTAACTCCGTCTACGTTGATTGTAGCTGATCCTAAGCCCGGAAAAAGGTGGAGGGTTGTAACTTGTAACTTTTATTTAATTTGTTATTCGTGTAAATTACGTAATTTTGTAAGTTGTAACTTTTATTTAATTTGTAATTCGTATAAATGATGTAATTTTTAAATTCTCTAAACTTAAGTTAGATTTGTAACGCGGTTAAACATTTTAAAAATATTCAGCTATAACTATTTTAATATATCGAGAGAGCTTGAGTGAAGTAGATTTTTGACAATATAATTTACTCCTATTTGGTTTGGTTAAAAATTAAAATTTTTGTAAATCTTTATAAAAGTTGATAAAATATGTGATTAGAAGTTGATTCCGTAAATATATGGTTAAAAATGAATTTAAGTAAAAATGGATTATAAAAAATTAGGACAAAACTTGAACTTCTTGAAAAGTGATTTTTTTGAAAAATGTCATTAAAAATTAGATAAAAATTGTCAAGAAAAAAAACCCGAGCCGTATTTTTGTTGCCGAGCTTTTGCTCAGCTCTGCTCGGGCTCGAAAAAAGCCCACTACGATTTACTCGAGTTGAGCCCGAGTCTCGAGTTTCGGCTCATTGACACCCCTAAATGTAACTTTGATTGCTAGTTCAAATTATTTGAGGTACGAACGAGTGAAGGCTTATATAGAAGATTGATCTTGGTGCTTAAGGAATCGGGCTAAAACAATTAGAGATCATATACTTGCAATAGTTGATCCATTAATCATTGAGATGAAACGATCGTCACTCTAAAGTATTTTCCTAGGTAAATTGAATCCGAGTTTAGTAGTCTGATGATGAGATCGTTGAACTTTATGTTGTGATTTGATTATAACGAATTTTCCGTATGACAATAGAACTTTGAGGGTAATACATTTCGAAGGGCAAAACGGTCATTTTTTCAATTTCAATATATTGATGATCAAATGGGGGTTGACTTGTGGAACGATAATCAGAGGATATTATTATTTTATCATAATTTGCTTTTATAACTATCACTTGACTCGAGAGTGCAATCTCGATTTTTCGGTAAAATAAACTTAGATTAATAAATGTATCTCAATTAGTCAAAAGTTGACCCAATTAGAAACATCTATTAGAGGTTGGGTCATGTGAGTCCGATTAGGTCCCTCTCTTGACTCCAATAAAGGTGTGTGACTTAATTGGTCTATTACAATAAAGTTTAAGGAAATTAGTGCAATTTAAAAACACTAGTTAAGTATTATAAATATGCTCCTTATGAGCACATTTCTATATACTTTTAGGGTTAGCCACTTTTCATTTTCGAAAAGAGGTATACACCTAAGGGACGACAATGGAGAAGATTTAGGGAGGAAGCATTTGGCTAGGCCATTAAAAGATCCTTCAAGGTTATCATCTTTCCTTTTACATGTGAGGATTTAAATGTCCAATAATCTGAAGGTTATCTAAGATCCTTATTTAAATGAGTTTAATCTTCAAAGGAAAATTAATTTCCTATTGTGATGATGAAATCCTATAACCAACAAAATATTCTCAAATGTCGATTAATTCTTTTTTTGTAAGGTCTTCACATATCAATCTTGTAGGTTCAGGATGGTTTAAAGACCAAAAAATATTCGAGGCAAAAATCAAGTATAAATGTAGATCTGAAGAAAATAGTAAAAGAACACAAAGTTTTTCGGCCAAAGCCCCGAGGTTCAACGATTGATAAGATCGCCTAGTCCCCATTGAGTATCCATAAGGATTTAAGCTCGAATCCACTAAATCACCGGCCAAAATAGCAACTTCGAGTTACAAAAATGAACACACAGTTCACCAACACAAACAACCAACAATCGACCACTTCTCAACAAGAAGAACTCACACAAGAGTCCATTCAAGTACACTTTTCTCTCAACCAACTAAATGATCTCATAGATCAAAGAGTAAACCAAAAAATTATAGAGAGAAAAATGAGAGGAAGCTGCTCGAGAAAATGACCAGGGAGTAAACCCTAGCTTTTGAGCTCCTTTTAAATGAAAGGAGCTTGATCCAACGGCCTTCAACATGCCACGTGTCTTCATTCGGTGAAGTTGTTAAAATAAAAACAGAAAACGTGTTTTTACTTTGCAATTCCAGATTCTTCTAATTATTGGACTATCAACCCGGGTCAGATGGATTGGGCTATATATTTTGGCTGGACTTCCACAAAGGCAGCAACCCAATCTTACAATCTCCACCTTTGCTGTCTTTTGTGCCTGCTCTTTTGTAGATTCAAAACTCAAACACCTTATTTCACTTGCTCTAATTACCTGCAGAAATAGAAGAAATCAGTCTTCTTCAAGATTAATTAATCTTAAAGAATCAAGAAACTTACTAATAGGGATTACCTTAGTTCCGGCATCTACTGGATTTACCTTAGTAGGTATTTTGATCAATCTAATATCACCCCTATCAATGATATCTCTAATAAAATAGAACTTTACATCTATATGCTTGGATCTATCATGCAAAATAGGATTTTTACTTAGAATAATAGCACTTTGGTTGTCTGAACACAGCTCCACCTGATTTTCTATAAGTCCTAATTCACTAAGTAAACCTTTCAACCATAAACCCTCCTTAACTGCTTCAGTTGCAACTGTGTATTCAGCTTCGGTTGAAGACAATTCAACCAATTTTTGAAGCTCGGATTTCCAGCTAATGCATGTATCATTTATAACATAAAATATGCAGTTGTAGACTTTCTATTGTCCGGGTTACCAGCAAAATCTGAATCTATATAACCCTCAAGTCTAAGTCCATTTTTATTAGTTTTGAACATTAAACCTAAGTTATTGGTTCCTTTCAAATATTTAATCAAAATTTTCATGCATTGCCAATGTATTTCACCCGGGTTATTCATGAATCTGCTTAACACACTCACAGCATAAGCAATATCAAGCCTAGAGCAAACCATAACATACATAACAGATCCAACAGCATTAGAATACGGAACATTCATCATTCTTTTATATTCCTCTTCAGTTTTAGATGATTGATCAACAGATAATTTCATTCCAGTAGATAAAGGCAAACTAACAGGCTTAGATTCATGAAGGAAAAACCTTTTAACAACCTTATCAACATAAGATTTTTGTGTTAGAAACAACTTTCCATTTATTCCATCTCTTTTTATTTCCATGACCAAAATTTTTCTAGCTGGTCCTAAATCTATCATTTCAAATTCAGATTTCACATTTTCTTTAATTAAGTTAAGTGCAACAGAATTATGACCAGCAAGGAGCATATCATCGATATACAAAAGCAGATAGAAAAAATCAGATTCACCCTTTTTCTTAAAATAGAAACAGGGATCATATTCAGATTTCTTGAAGTTCAAACCTTGTATAAAAGAGTCAAATCTTTTATACTACTGCCTAGGGGCCTGTTTTAGGCCATATAAGGATTTCTTTAAGAAACACACTAAGTTTTCCTTTCCTACCACTTCAAACCCTCTTGGTTGAGTCATATGTATGGTTTTATCTAAAGAACCATAAAAGAAGGCAGTTTTCACATCGAGTTGTTCTAACTCCAAGTCAAATTGTGTCACTATAGCAAGTAGGACTCTAATGGATGTATATTTAACAACCGGTGAAAAGATTTCAGTGTAATCTATCCCTTCCCTTTGGTTAAAGCATTTAGCTACAATCTTGCCTTAAACCTTTTATCACTAGCTTTAGTCTCACAAGTAAAAGAACACAAGATTTTTCGGCCGAAGCCCCGAGGTTCAGCGATTGATAAGATCGCCTAGTCCCCGTTGCATCCATAACGATTTAAGCTCGAATCCACTAAATCACCGACCAACACAGCAACTTCGAGTTACAAAAATGAACACATAGTTCACCAACACAAACAACCAACAACCGGCCACTTCTCAACAAGAAGAACTCACACAAGAGTTCATTCAAGTACACTTTTCTCTCAACCAACTAAATGATCTCATAGATCAAAGAGTAAACCCAAAAATTACAGAGAGAAAAATGAGAGGAAGCTGCTCGAGAAAATGACCAGGGAGTAAACCCTAGCTTTTGAGCTCCTTTTAAATAAAAGGAGCCAATTCATTTGATCCAATGGCCTTCAACATGCCACGTGTCTTCATCCGATGAAGTTGTTAAAATAAAAACAAAAAATGCGTTTTTACTTTGCAATTCCAGATTTTTCTAATTATTAGACTGTCAACCCGGGTCAGATGGATTGGGCCATTTATTTGGGCTGGACTTCCACAAAGGCAGCAACCCAATCTTACAAATCTTAGTAAGTTAAGCTGAGTTCTAGCAAAGAATTATGTTTCCAAATGCTTTAGCAGTATTGCTTTGGTCTTCCTTTCTGTTAAGCAATAACTATACGAGGCACACAAATTACTGCTTAGTTACTTCATGAAAAGATATGTGGAGTCATTGTCCAATTTTATAAATTTTCTACACGTTACAAATATGAGAACCTTTTTAACTTTCTAAATTTTCCAAGTTCTGAATTTTGGCTTATCAAAAGTGCCTAGGTTCTGATATGCTTATTGTTCATAACATAATTAAATTAGTTATTTTGACGTTCTCATGTTACCTCTTTAGGCTTTAGAAGTGGCATAGAGTTTTAGGATTATTGCCATACACGATGTTGAATTTTGGGTTCTCTTCAACATCAATCTGAATTTTTTCTCCGTATCCATGTTTCTTCGGCTTTGATTTTTTAAGGTGGTACATCATTTGAAAAAGGTAATCTTCATGTTGCATGTTTGTTTGAATTGTGATGTCAATTTTGGAATTACAACTCAAACCATTGGGCTGTGATGAAACCGGGTTGAGGCCCAATTGATTGGATACTACACACATTGCCCGATAACACAACGAGGAGGCCCAAAAACCCGAGCCCATATACACCGCCACCTGTGATACTCCGGACCGTTGGATCCCCCCTAACCTAGGTCTACCGTGATGAACCCTCATATATATACTGTCTGATATTTTTCCTAAACCTAATTTTTCATTCTTACGCGTTTTTTTCTCTCTCAGTTTTGGAACTCTCTAGATTAGGGTTCCTGAACCGTCTCATTTTTCCCTTCGATCTCTCTTCGTCTACTTTGTGGTTTTTCCCTTGAATCTTCTATGATCTTGGGTGGTATTCTTTGTGATCTAAAGAGTCTATGTGATTCTAGAGAAAGAAAAGGAGTTGATACTGGTTTATTGGGGATTTTCAGTTAGTTCGTTGAAGTAGCCATTTGGGGTCTGTGTTGGTTTTGGGATATTTGGGGTTTCCTGTTGTACAGAAGGGTACAATATTTTCTGAGCCCAAAATCGATGATACCTTGAGTCTTGTAGTTGAATGGAGTCTATGATGATTCAAAAGAAATTATTACTGAACTATACTTTGTGTATTTTTCTGATTCTGGTATAATAAGTTGATGGACATGTAAAGTGGTTGTTGTAGAAAAAACTTCACGAGCATCACAGAAGGAAAATGAAATGTACCAGCACCTTTGGTTGATGGATACTGCGGTAATATTCTTAGACCATATTTTCTGAGGTTATTTACATTTAGTCATAAAATTATGTATGTGTTACAATGCAAATTTGTATATTAATGTACTAATATTTAATGTCTTATTATTTAATGTAGGAAAACGAAGTTCAAGGAACCATATTTTCCCAGGATATCAAAGCTCTTGAAAACACCTTAGTGCCATCAAATACATACTTGATTTCGAACGCATATGTCAAGCAAATATATGAACGCTTCAGATCAACTTGTGGAGATACCCAATGGACAATCAACGGTTCAACTCGAATTGAAGAATCAAATGAAGACCATAGCCCTCTTGTGAAGACACGCTCCAGTTTACACCATTGTACAAACTTCAAAATTACATAGATTCTAATGTCGAAATAAGTAATACTTAGTATTCAATGAGTACAGTCCTTTTTCAAATTTTTGCTATATAGTTATTTTTTCAAATTAATACGTATGACATAAAACTTTTCCAAATTTTCTATGCAACATTCGTTGGCATTACTGTTGACATTCGGCCAAGCAAAAAGAATGCGAATGCAACCATCCAAGACATTGTACTCGTGAACGAAAGTTATGTACGAAGTATAAATCTTCAAACACACACACACACACACATATATATATCCATTATACCAATTAATATAAAATTTGACATTTGCATGTGTAGATTGCAAGCAATTGTACAAACTACATGGGACAACTTTATCGACTGTGAAAGCATTGGAATTAGTGGCTACCTTATGCAAAATCAATGATCATTGGTAACCATTTGAAAGTTATATCATTCAAAGGTAAATGAACTCAGAATTTAATCATCACTTTTTATAAGCTTTTGCTGTTAAGAAAATCTAGCTTCATTACATGATCGCGTTCCACTTAACAGGGATGTTATTATTAGACCTAAAGCAAATAGTTTGACCCTCATTAATCCAAAGTTTGAAAAACTTGCTGAACTAAAAGAATGGTCAGTTTACTCTTCGTGCATTTTCTTAAGTTACTTTACACTAAAAAACTAACTTTCGTCCTTATATTATTTTGTATTGTTTATTTATTTTTCAACTTCATCTTGTGTATTATACAAGGATTGAAAGAGACAAAGAGATACTATCAGAAATGATTATCAAAAGGCATATGATTAGTCGAACACGTCCAATATTTCACCTCCTCCAAAGAACAAAATCATCAACATCAAATGCATTTCAGAATACTCATGATCGTATATTAACTACTAAAAGAAAAAGTAAAACCATTAATTATTTTCTTTAAAATTTCTTCCATTATCTACCATATATCTATCTACGTTCAAAACAAATCTAACATTCGTTCTTTGTATTGCAGCGCAAACCATTCTGGATAAGAGGTCAATTAGAATTCAAGGCAGGAGCTCAATCACTTTGGTATATGGCTTGTGACATCTGTGGTTAGATGTCTTTTGCTCAATTTAATGAAATGTATTTTTGCAATTATTGCAAATCCATGCACTTACAAGCAATTTTAGGTAATAATTCTTATTGTATTGTCTTCTACACAAAATAATAATTCTGTGAATAATTTAACTAATAGTAAATTTAAAGTGTCTATGACACTTTTTTTTGTTTTTTCTTTCCAAAGAAAGATGTAATGTTTGTATTGCAGATAATACCGATGCTATTTCTGCATCATTATTTGGTGAATTGGCTGAAAAATTCCTAAAACTACCAATTGAAAAATTTATGAAGATATCATCAATATACTTAAGTAGAAAATAAACGTAATAGATTGTAAGAAATACTTTACTGACATAATATTATCAATATACTTAAGTAGAAAATAAACGTAATAGATTGTAAGAAATACTTTACTGACATATCATCCTTCATTACTTTTCATATGGTCAGAACATGTCATCAATGCTTATGATTTGAATTATGTAAGTGAAGACCATTTCATATACATAAAATGTGGAACCATGGATCCCAATACTAACCAGCCAAGGTTCGATATGGTATACGTTCTCAATAACAACTATGGGCCTACAAAGGAATCTCCAGCAATGTCTCTATATCTATCGAAGATGAAAAATGTCTAGCTTCACATCAATGTACCTAATGCTCAAAGAAACTTGACGTTTGAGAAAGAAGCCAATGAGCAACTAAAGAAACAAAAGATGTCAGCATCTAGCAACCCGAAGGTTGAAGAAATCATTAGAGATCCCCTTGCAGCATTGTGGATCCAATCTGAAAGTAAATGTACTAGACTTCCACTAGTTCAAATTAGAAACGTAGTTGCCTCCCAGGGTATAGTCCAATGGTGCAAAGGACAGGAATGAAGTTATCTCACGCTTTGCTGGCAGTCGCAGTGTGGGGTTCGATTCCTGAAACATGGAATTAGACTCCTTGTAGGCGCAGTTTACATGCAGCTTTTGTTTCTTGATCTGTTGGGGCATATCTCCCAATTTACCTCCCTCACAAAGTTCTAGAAGTGGGGCGGTGGGGGCCCTCAAAGTTGAGGTTCAACCTTTTTTTTTTATTTTTTATTAGAAATGTAGTTGGTTTTATTATTATTATTATTATTATTATTATTATTATTATTATTATTATTATTATTTTGTTGAATATAGCTGATGAAATCATCTGTGAATTAAAGTAGCAGCAGTACTTTTAAAGAAGAAAATATTTCTTCTTGGAACTCTATTTCACTAAAGGACTCTGGTGTATGGTACCATATAAAGTACTGGTACATTTGATGAATTTCAACTTAGTTTTTTACGCTAGGTTTATGTCATGAACTGGGATGACTATCTTCATATTTAGTAAAGTGAACAAATGTACGACTTCTAATTTTCCAAATTTTCTATATATTTCATTACTTCTAAAGTAGTATTTTATAGACATAATCTATTTACAACATTATTTCGCATAATCAATAATAAAGTTCTACGTCCAATATACATAATTAAATCACAAAACTATAACGGTTATCATGCAACACACGATCCACACTAGTTTAAGTTACACTTATCAATACATATTTATGTGATCCACAACTAGGGCCGGAGTCAGGGGGACAAAAAATTTTATACTGTGCAAATAGATAAAAAAAAAAAAATTTCTTAAACAAAATTAGCTAAAAAAATGAAGAGGGCCTAGGGCAAGCTTTCACTCCCTCCTCCTGTACCTACAATTTAACTAACTTTTCAATCACATATTTTATCAACTTTTATCAAAATATATTAACAATATGGTTTTTAACTAAACCAAGGAAATGATTTATTTGTTACTATGCGTTACTTGAGCTAGTTGTGTGTCTTGGAGAGTGAGCAGAGGGAATTACATGGGACAAGGGTTATCTCACACTCTCTCTTTTGGAACTTAGTATTAAATAGACTGATAAGTAGACAGTATAATTATTTTTATTTTTCAAACATACTGTCGAATACTAATTAATTCTCGTAATGACTGTAACTTTAGAGGGTGTTTGGGAACCATTTTTATTTGATGAAAAATGTGTAGTTTAAAAATAAGAAATTTTTTTTGATTTACGTGTAATATTATTTTAATGAAGAATATGTGATTAAAAAGAAAAAAAAAAGAAAAATACATTTTAAAAAAAATAGGTACCAAACGGAACATAAACATGAATTAATCTCGAACATATGAATAAACATACACATACATGTAGAAAGGACATATATTCATTTGAGTGTGAGGAGATGGAGAGAGAGGCTTGTTACGCCAAGAACTGAAAAAATCGACAGGTCAACTGCTATTTGATGGTCAATAGATATAAATGTTCCGACATTGCTGTTGCATGATAATGTTATATTTCCTGACTTTCTTGGATACATAAAGTACTTTCAATAAAAAGTATATTGAACAAAATAAGTACATCTATAATGAGGAACACCAAAATTGTGCAGACCATTGGAGATGGTTTTACACCAATTTTTATTTTAAATTATTTAATAAAAAATTACACTATTACTAAAATTGTTAAATTAAAAATTATATTTAATGAACAAAATATTGTATTTATTAATAAATGAAAAAATAATTTTAATGAAATTTTTTGTATCAATAATTATTACTCATTACTTGATTAGAATTTTAAAATAATATCAAATAAAATTAACCATCGTTTACAAGAACTAAAAATTTAGCCAAACAATATGTAAATGGTCAATTATTTACAAGAACTGAAAATTTATGATGGCTTGTACTTTGAAGAGAATTAAAAACACATTTATGAATGCACTGAATAAAGTACAGTAGTAGAAATACAAAAACATTAGCGAAATCCAGCGAACATGACTTTTCAAACAATTAATTGAGTTTTTAAAATTTTAAGATTTTTTAAAATTCTTTTTTTTTTTTTTTTGTCAAATTTGTTTCCAACCACGCATTCTTCAAATAAAATAAGTTCGCAGGTGGATCTATAATTTTTTTCTACTTTTTAACTCTACATTCTCTGGACGTGTTCTGGCCATGACAGGGACGCAACCTGATTTTCAGGCATTTCTAGACACGGTGTGTAGGCCTGAAAAATCAGGTAGCGTCCCTGCCGTGGCACAGAAATATATCCTAAAAATTTATGAAAAATCACTAATACTTCGCTTATTTAAAAATCATATCATTAAAAATGTATATGATGCTTCCCAAGGATGTATGTTTATGTATGTGTGTCTACTACTCTGTATGTCATTAATTATGTCTTTTCACTTATTTTTTTTTTTCCATTCGACACTTTATTTATACATTTTATTTTATGTTCATAACTATTACTCGTTTATTTATCTTTATATTTTGTTATACTCACAACTATTCTTCTTACTATTCCTCTTTATACCAATTACTATAAATTTGTTAAACGAAACAATCATTCACAAAATCTAATCACATATTTCTTATAATGTATAAGATTTATTTTGACTTTATAATGTTGACTAATATTAAGGAAATTGAGTTTTGAGAAATAAAATTCAAGATGATAGTTCCCCACACTAGGATACCCTCCCTTTCCTAAGAATTTGCCTTTCTCGTTGTTCCTTGCTCTCTTGTTTGGTTCTCCACATTCGTGATTTAGGAAGATTCGAATGGTCATAAGGATAACTCAGAATTACACTACTTTGTTAATTACTTGCTTGATGTAGAAGAAAGGGGCGGCTAGCATAAGCAATTCTCAAAGTTTCAGCAGACTGGGCTTAGAACCCATTTGGCATGACTTTTGAAAGTCAAAATGAGTTTTTGAGGTGCAAAAGCTACTTTTGGACCCATTTAGCTAATTTTGTTAAAATATTTTTGGTGGTTAGAAGAGCTTTTATAAGAAATTGATTCGATGTAATTTCTTCTAAAAACACTTTTGGAGTAGAAAATATTTTTAAATATTAGTTTTCAAACGAAAATTAAAATAGCTTCCTCCAAAAACAAGAAAAAGTAAAAGCAAAAGTTATACCAAACGGACCCTTCTCCTTCGCTTAACCTACAAATTGAGATTTATAACTTTAGAACTCCTCTAGACTAGGATAACTATAAAAATGATGGTAATTAATGTTGTAACGAGTCTCAAAATAGGGGTAGGTGGGGGGAGACAGAATGGATGTAAGAAGTAAGAACTGGCTATCATAGCTAATACCTGTGGTTCTCAGTGTACAGCACACCCTGTGACCGTGTCCATACATGATATCTGACTGGGGTAAATTTTTCCATTTGCATTCAACAGATTAAACATTCATAAATCTAACATACAAAAATCATTAAAAATTATTCAATAACTTAGTTGGCCCAATGTCATCATTTAACACATAAAAATTAATGAAAAATGAAGAGGAAATTTAAAGAAAGATAAATTCTATAAGAAAATAAATCTAAACCAAAAGTGAAAATACTGATAAAAAAAAATGTTTAGTTAACTTTTTTATTTCGCTAACCATTCATTGGCTACTAATTAATACTTTACAATTGAACAAGAAATTGAGCAAATATCTTGCTTATCTTGTCTTTCTTATCATGTACAATTCAACTCTGAAATATGTCATAAAAGTCCGATATCTAAAATGAATGCAAATTATCTAGGGAAGCGTTCTCATACACGTGGATTTGACAAGTATTTTTGAAAAATAATCGTAACCTTTAAATGAAGCAAATCAACAGTTAGTATTTCATGGATCTCAAGTGATTATAATTAACTCTTCCATGATCCTATTGAAAAAATATATTGACTGTTGGATTTGTTTAATCTAAAGGTCACGATTATTTGTCAAATTCATGTGTAGGAGGAACGCTCCCCAATTATTTATTACTTCTTAAGTATAAGTATAGTTCCATTTGTGTACCTATTTGCAATTTTCCCTTGTAACTACTAACTAGTCCTAAATTCAAATTAATCGTTTTCAATACGGGACACTATTCTTCAAGATTACAATGTCCAATTAATTTACACTTTTTATTTCTAATAATTGGGTCTCTAAATGGTACGTTAATTTCAATTTATAGTCTTCTAAAAACAACAGTTAGTTTGTTAATTTTCTATTTAACTGTGTTCCTAAATTATTTAAATCATATGTTAGCGACTTCAACATCAACCAACAATTCAACGAATGTGTAGAGTCGGCTAAATACGATGTGGTTTGCCGTTTGTGGAGTGTTAAGACTGTATCGACTAGTGGCACCACTTGGTCGTCTGAGGTTGAGTATATTGGTCGATGGCTGGTGGTGGCAACAGTGGAAAATGCAGATCGTGCTATGCCGAAAATTGAAGCAAAACTTTGGTGGTCAAGTTATTCATGCCTGTGATTATAATCCGCGTTAAGATAATAAATCTCACATCGGTTAAATACCGAAACATTAACCAACTTAAATAGATCTTAGGCTACTCCTCTTAATAAAGTTGACCTTATTAAAATGGACTCTAAATCTTAATATGGTATCAGAGCCCAGTAAACTCCAACGAGCTATTCGATCCGATTAAGTCTAAAAAATGAGAACACGAATTTCAAGATTGATTTGCTAAAAAAGAGTCATCATTTTGTAGGGACATGTTAAGGGAATAAATCTCACGTCGGTTAAATATCGAAATATTGACCAATTTAAATAGATCTTGGACCATCCCATCTTAATAAGGTTAACCTTATTAAGATGGAAGCCAAATCTTAATAATCTGGTAAAAATTTCCGTGGGAAGAATGTTCTTGTCATAGAACATGGATATTCTGGCATGGAAGTCTTTCTTGATCTTTGCATCCATGATGCCAAGCCTTCAATTATTATTATTATTTTTTAGTTTTTCTCAATTTTTCATGTGAGTAATATTTAGCCCTTGTCATGGAACCTGATGGTAAATCAGCCAAAAATGCGCTTTCACCTATTAAAAGTGCTTAAAAATGCAATTAAAATAATAATCTTTATCTTTTCTTTTTCTTTCTTTCTTTTTTTTTTTTCAATTCTTTATCTATATTTTTGTTTAATATTATTTTTTATTTCTTTTTCCCATTAATCGCATTTTTATAAACGCATTTTTTGTTGATTTGTTATCAACTAAAGACAAAAAAATGACATGTCTACATTTTCGTTTGTCACTTCAGCAAGTCTATTGAATTTTCTAAAGTTGAGTTAATGATTTGCTAAGTTCAGTGACCATAAAAATTAAATTTAATGGCCAATAAAGTAACGATTTGATAAGTTTGATGTGTATTCGAAAGAGATTATGTTCCTTGTACATAAAAATAGCACATAAGATGTTATATAAAATGATGTGGAGAGAAAAGATTGTATGAAAAAGTTAACTGTTTTTTCAATTGAGAAATGATAAAGTGAGATGTAAAACTTGTTTATATATAGCAAGGTCCATTCGAAAAACTTTTAAAATTTAATAACCAATGAAAACATTGTACCAAGTTCAATAACCATTTGAATTTTTAACCCCTTGAAATACACTACTTGACTATTCAAGCTTTTGGTTAATTGGACAACAAAGGAACTGTAATAGTTCTTCACAGTTATTATTTTCTTGAGTAGGATTGGGATCAATTTTATTAAGCTCCCGTTTGACTCTTATTCTTTGGACAAAAAAAAAAAAAAAGGAAGAAGAAGGAAGAAAAATATGATCGTTATTCATCACATCAAGTCATCATATTTGACTTTCTATCTTTTGTGTGGATCCCGTAACGACTATATTTTTCATTCTCATTCTTACAAAAATGAAAATAAAACGTTATCTAAATTTTTAAAATATGCCAATTTAAAAATCACAGAAGAGCAATGGATGACACAACATTGGTTTCAATACTCTATTATGCGAGTGTTTGACTAAAATTATAATTTATGAGAAAAAATGTGAATCCAATGAAATATGTATATTATAAATAGTTATTAGTTAAGAATGTGCGATTGAAAGTAATGTTTGACCTTAACTAAAAATTATAACTAATTTATAATTTTACCTAAACATGGGCTATATATTGAATTGTTTAATTTAATTGCCAATATCTTGAAACAATTTCTCTAACGTCTGGCAAACTAAACATTTGTTGACGAGTTTTTCATTGTTGCTGCCCAAAATATTTTAAAATACCTCACTTTACAATATTTTAAAACACACTTCTTTTTTGTATTAGAAATAGCTATTTTACAATTTTTCCATTTATATGTTTTTTGAAAACATACCACAATCCCATTTAAAATTAATATATCAAAATTTTCATTAAAATTTCAACATGTATTTCGAATTACATATTATTGTAACATATGTGTTACTTGCAGAGCAATGTTTAAATATTTCGTTTTTTTTTTATTTATTAAAAAACAACATTTTAGGGTAAAATATATGTTATTGTATCTTACTATAAAAGTCAATATTTTACATGAATAACACATAAGTTAAATCATGTTAATTTTATATAAAATAAACCCATGTTTTACATGGATAACATATTGAATTACCTTATTCTTACTTCTTCCTTTTTCAATCTGTTTCGCGCGGGTTAAGTCGCTAACAATTAAAAAGGATCAGACGATTGTGTAAAGGACGAAACCTCTTGAGACAAAGTCCCAAAAAGGGGTGTTCTTTTATTGGCGATGAACTTTACAATTGGAAATAGAAAACAACGTGCCTCCAAGGGGCGCAAGCACACGAGTTACTGAAAGAAAATTGTTTAAGTCTAAAAAACTAAGGAAATGAAAATTACATGTTCTCTGTTCGAGAGTTTTGGATTCGGTCCTTTGCTTCTATTTTCTTTCTCCCTTTTATACTTCATAGACGATCTCTTTGTGATTAACTGCTTTAAAAACTGCTTGATCGTCCTATAACTACCCACTTTCTTCGTAGTGGCCATTTTATCATGAAAACTGCCTTTTAACTGCTGCCATTACCTTTCATTGTTCAACCACTTTCGATTGAATTCCTTGAGTCGTGGAACGTGATAGGACTGCTTTAACAACTGCCTTGATAACTGCATTTCTTGATAACCACGACGCGTTATGTCTGTTGATACCTTGGGCGACTTGAAGGTTTGGGCGAGAATAGAATAACAGCTCTGGGCGACCGTATGACACTCTATTCGTTCAGATTCTGGGCGACTTGCAAACTTGGGCGATGGCGTTACAGCATTCTTGGGCCCCCTTATTTGGGCCTTCACCTTGATTTGTTCGATTGGACTTCGTTCTTTGGGCTATCTGATTTGGGGGTCCTCCAATTGGGTTTTACTCCTTGGACCGTTCGATTTGAGCTGAATTTTTATGTGTCAACAATTACCCCCCAATATGGCAGAATTAATAATAATTATTGAATTTTGCCATATTCACTTTGTGTTTCCAGCAACGTTCGAAATTCCCAAGAATTTCAATCATTGTTTCCTTCTATAACTTGAAAAGGTGTGTCGTTTTGCAAACCCTTATAAACCCCAAACACGCCATTTCACTGCTACCAAACCATGCCTCATATTTTTTGCGTCTCTTTCACGATTCACTGTTCATCTTTTGCTTCCTTGCTACGTAACCCTGAAAAGCTTCGTTCCTTCTCCAATGGCTGCTTCACAATCTCAAGCTAGCGACTCCTTTAGTTTTGATGACTTTCAAAAACTTCTGAGTCCCCCATACATAACCCCAAGTTTTCTCGCACCCGCCGACGTTGGACATAATGAGTTTTACTTGGGTCCTTTCTTCAACAATGCGGAGGCAGTTGAACAGGCGGCGGTGGGTCAGCTGTTTCCTTGCACTCATGGCCCTCCTTTTCTAAACTCTCTGCCGCTGGGGCCACTTCGCGAAAGAAGTATTTGCACTTGGCCTAAATCTGATGTAACTTTTCGTAGGTGGCATGCTCGCTTTGTGGGTCATGGTCCTACTAAGGCACTTTTTGATAGCGCTAGGATTTCTGATTTGTTAGAAGTCTCTATTCGCCCCCCTACTTTTGATTCAGCGCTCTTTTCGATTGCTTTGAGTTTTTGGTCCCCTGAGTATAACACCTTTATTTTTCCTCTTGGCTTCATGTCTATTACGTTAAGGGATGTTGGGGCCCTGGTGAATTTACCACCTTTGGGCGATACCATTTTCCCAGGTATCTTAGTTTTTGGTGGCGCCCCAAAGTTTGGTAAAAACTATACCGTCTCTTATTCAAGCCTGCAGACCCTCCACAATCATTCGAGTGCTGAGCCTACCCTTACTGAGCGAGTGGCCTTCCTTTTAGTTTGACTTTGTAAATATGTTTTGTGCGTGCCAAGTATAAAGCCTTCTCTGAGTTATTTACCCATAGCGCACGAATTGGCGCGTGGCAGGCCTTTGAATTTATGTTCTTTGTTTTTGGCTGCCCTTTATAGAGGCATGGCCTCTCTTCAAACTCAATTGAAGAATGGTGCATCTCCCACTGGCAGTGGACCTCTTTGGTTTACTCAACTGTGGTTGAGATCCTATTTTCCATCGCTTGGTGCTCCATCCATTTCTTGTCCTTCTGCTAGCTGTTACGGGCTAGCTATGGAGCCCCTAACTCCTGTAAATATGTCCAGAAGGGACATTTTTTCTTTCTTTTATTCTTTAGATTCAATCTCTTCCTTTTTTCCTTTCCCTCCTTTCTTGATTCCAAACTATGTACATCCTCCTTCTACTATAGATAGCGCGAGCACCTCCCTGCTCATTTGGATCCAGTTTTTAACCGGGAGGGAACTTTTCCATGATATCTTAACTGGGACCAATGCCAAAGCGGGGGTAGAAATTTATGCTCCCCAATTTTTTGCTCGTTAGCTTGGTTTTGGCCAAACTTGGCCTATTCCTCTTTGCTATTCGAAGAACTTAATTGACCGTTTTCATACCATTAATAAGGCGTAAGCAGAGGCTATAAACGCTCGCAACCTCCATTTATCAAGCCACTTTTCATTAGCCCCTTTTAATTCTTGTTATGCCACTCACCCTCTTTTTGAACAACTCCGGCCGTCGGTGAAGTGCGGATTATTTGCGACTGAGGCCCATCGTGCCTTTCATTCATTAGACCAACCGAGTATTTCTTCTCCTCCTCCTGTTTTGGTCACTCTTTTGTCTATTCGGAGCCCCTCTCCTTCTCGTCGCACTAAACAATCTGCTCGTCCATCTTCTTCTCTCCCTGCCAGGCCTACTACGGCCAAGAGTGCTCCAAGCCGCAAACGGCCAGCCTCAGCATCTCCCATTCTGGAGGATGATGTTGATGATGATGATGATGATGCCCCTCTTATCATCAGGAGGAAGGTAATTAAATTGGTCTATTTATAAGTATGCTTTTCCACATTTGAAACTTTTCTGTGTACTGATGATCTTTTGGACTTTTCAGAAAAGCTCAGCCTCTCCTTCAAAGGCTTTGGCATCGACAACTCCTGCTCTATCATCCTCTGCTGAGGCTATTTCATCCAAACCGGTTGATGAGGGGACCATGCTTAAAGAAGCATCTTCAGTCCCAGAGTCTTCATCACAACCCATGGATGAGCCACCTTCTTCCCAGGGCGTCGACCCTCCAAACATCGAAGCAGAAGGTAATTCAGTTTTTTGATGTCTTACCTTTGCTTGTGCTATTGGTTTCTGATTTGTTGCCCTTGAGCTTTACAGATACTCCTATGAGTCCGCCCGTTGTGGCAACATCTTCTCGCTCGGACAAGGGGAAGTCCTCACGAATGGATGAGTCGTTGGTGGCAAGCTTGGCTGAGCGTGCGCCATCTTCTACGATTGTCGACGAGGTTGTTTTTCTTTTTGCTTCATTTCTATTTCTACCTTGTTCGTTATAGTGAGGATTTTCAATATTGGCAGTCTTCTTTGCAGGATGCTGACAGGATTGTGCGTTCTATTCAAGACTTGTTCGCTTCCTGGGGGCAAATTCAGACGTTTCGCCCTGCTCCATCCAATCGTCCTGCTGCTTCTTCAGAGGAAGACTTGAAGTTCCTAAAGGAATTGATATTTGAGTACGTATCTTTCATGGATATGGATATTGGAAGGGCTAGTGCTGCCAGGCACAAGGATGAACTTGAGCACTTGAGTGCGAAGTTGGAGCAAGTATTGACGCTTCCGTCGCTCAATCTTTCTGCCGATTTTAAAGCGACGTTGAAGGTTATCCACTCCGAGGTCCTTTCTATGCTGGCCAAGAATACTGAACTAAAGGCCAAGCGTAATCAATATCTTCGAGTCGTAGCTGAGAAAGAGTCTTTGCGTATGGAGATTAACAAGGCTGAGGACGAGTTGAAAGAAATCTCCTTCGAAGTCATGATTGAAGACTCTTTGATGGTTAACTTGGCTGCTCAGATGAGGGAACTTCAAGTTAAAATGGACGACTGCAGGGCGAGGATGGCTGCTAAAAAGCGCAACGGCTCCCAGGGAATTGAGCGAACTAAGTCCTTGGTCGAGCAGTACAAGAAGTTGGAAGTTGATGATGATGACGTCACGGCTGAATTGAACATCACTTCCTCTCGACAGAACGAGGATTGGGAAAAACTTAGGAAACGAATTCGTTCTTTATGGGGTAGACTGTAATTAAGACATACGATGTCTTTTTTCTTTTGTAATTCGATTTTTCCTTTGTAACTTTGTTCATCATTAATGAACATTAATTTCTTGTGCACTAATTTGACGTTTATTTTTTAGTCATCAATTCTTTAAGCACTTAATTGCTTTGCACTAAGAATCTCCCTTTTGATAATCCCATTACTGTTCCCAAAACTTAGGGCTATTCAATTTCGTTTATTAGACAGAAATGTGGCTGTTCATATTCTGTCTATTCATCTTCATCTCCCTATAAATGCTTCGCATTTTTCATCCTCTATCTTCATCTCTTCATTTTCTTCTTCGAAATCAATTTGCTGCCATTTTTTGGCATTCTGACGATCAACCTGATTCAAAAATGGATTGTTTAGTCCGTCCGCCTTATACTTACCTTGATGTCACCTTTGGTATGGGAGGTATAGGAAATATTTTCTGGCCAGCAGCGAAGTTCTTTCCTGCAAAATTCTTCCCATCGTCTCTTTGTTCTTCACAAGGAGTCAATGATGGGAGGCAATTTTTGGGCTGCTTGTGAGCCAATTTGCTTGCTGAGAGTGCTTCTCAGCTTGCCTGCTGAGAGTGTTTCTCAGCCTCTTTGCTCGCCATTGCAGCGATGCATTTAGGAAGGTGATGAGGCCAGTACACCCTCTCACTCGGCAATCCCACCATTGCAGCGATGCATTTAGGAAGGCGGTGGGGCCAGTACACCCTCTTACTCGTCAATCCCACCATTGCAGCGATGCATTTAGGAAGGCGGTGTGAAGCTTACTCAGCGATCAACCGGGAGATCATCTTACTTTAGTCGCATTTTGTAGCACGTCCATTCATTTGTATCTTTTGTATTCTTGTAATGAACGTTTGATAATAAAGAACTTTATTCGAACGTATTTCGCTCTGCCTTTATTATCTTTTGATCGTCCAGAATGTTTGGTTATGTTTTTATCTGTTCACATTTCCATAAAGAAGGAACATATTTTTTCAAATATTTGCCGTTAATGAATCTTACGTGCTTGGTGCCATCTAAATCTTTCAAGTGGTACGCTCCATTAGGCAACACACTGTTTATTTTGTATGGTCCTTCCCAATTGGGCGACCACTTCCCGTACTTTGGATCCTTGGTATCCAAAGGGAGTATCGTCTTCCAAACTAGTTCGCTCAAGCTGAACGACTTGGCTATGACTTTTTTATTATAAAACTTAGCCATCCTTTGCTTTTGAACTTGCAACCTATCTAAGACGTCCAACTTCAATTCGTCTAAACTCAACAAATTTTGAACTAGTGATTCGGCATACTCATCATCATTCAACTTATATTGCAAGCACACTCAAATAGATTGCACGTTAATTTCCATAGGCAAAACGGCCTCCTGTCCATAAACAAGCTGGAAAGGAGTAACTTTGGTACTCGATCGAGGTGATGTTCTATAAGCCCATAAGGCCTTGTTCAAACATTCGTGCCAATTTCTGGCGTTTTCATCTATCATCTTTCTGATGATATTTTTTAGAATCTTATTAGAAGATTCCTCTTATCCATTGGATTGAGCGTAATACGGTGTGGAGTTTACTAATTTAACCCCAAACTCGCTCAAAAATTTGTTCACTTGATCCCCATTCAAAGATGTTCCGTGATCTACCATTAAAGTTTGTGGAATTCCAAACCTATAAATAATGTGATCACGGATAAACTCTATAACATTCTTCTGGGTGATCTCTTTCAAAGGTACCGCCTCTACCCATTTGGTGAAATAGTCGGTTGCAACTATAACAAAAGTATGTTGCTTGGACGATGGAGGGTAGATCTTCCCTATCAGATCTATCGCCTAACCTTTGAACGGCCAATGTTTAATAATAGGTGCCATCTCTCGTGCTGGCGCCCTTTGTATTGGACCATGTTTTTGGCATGCTAAACAACTTTTTGCATACTGAACGCATAGTTCTCCCATCTTTGGCCAAAAATATCCACACCTAATAATTAACCATCTCATCCTATGGCCAGCTTGATGAGCTCCACATATCCCTTCGTGTACTTCAGCCATGATCATCTTGGCTTCTTGCAAACTTACACACTTTAGTAATACACCATCAGAGCGTTTCTCAAACAACTCTTCATCTATTAGTATGTAATTCAGCAAACATAGCTTTGTTTTCCTACTAACTCCTCCATTAGGTTCTTTAAGGAACCCTTTAATCTCTGTTCTCCAATCCACTGCGTCTCCATCTTGTATACAGTGAAGTTCAATTTTTCTCGCCCTTCTTTGAATCACGGGCAATATGATTCCATATTCACAAGTAGACTTTCAATTCAAAACCTTTGAGTACCCTGATGCCATTTGGGCTAACTCATTTGCCATGTCGTTATATATCCTATTAACGCATTGGAGTTCTACTTGATCGAATTCTTCTAGTAATTCTTGGGCGATCTCGTATTGACTTATATTGGAATCACTTTGGCATTTAAAATCACCGATCAATTGATGGATCACCGATTGAGAATCGCCCCTAACGATCACATTTCTTATTTTCATATCTATCATTAGTTCTAGGCCTACAATTAAGGCTTCATATTCGGCCTGATTGTTGGTGCACATTCTATCTAAGGTGAATGCAAACTTGTAGCAAATTCCTAAAGGATTAATCAACGTTACTCCTACTCCTGCACCTTTAGAGGTCTTTGACCCATCGAAATACAACACCCAAGGTTTTAATTCGAACGAATTGATTTCTAATTCGATTTCTTCAGGCATGTCAAGGCATGGATGATCGACTAGAAAGTTAGCCAAAGCCTGATTTTTGACTGCCTTTTGAGGTATATATTGTATTTCGAATTCTGATAAAGCTAGTGTCCAAAGGCCTACTCTTTGATGTAAAATAGGGCGCGAAAACATATACTTAACTAAATTTACCTTAGAAATTAAATAAACGGTTACGGGCCGTAAGTAAGCCCTTAGTTTTGTACATGTGAAATACAATGCAAGACATAATTTTTCAACAGCAGAGTAATTGCATTCACATTTAGTTAACCGTCTACTTAAATAGTAAATTGCCCTTTCTTCACCAACTTGGTCTTCCTGAGCGACCATTCCAGCTATTGATTCTTTTTCAACCGACACGTACACTTTCATCGGCCGTCATTGGATTGGTGACACCAACACTGGTGGACTTGATAGATATGTCTTCAGGCTTTCAAAAGCCTTTTGATGTTCTTCTTTCCAGACGAATTCGTCCTGATTTTTCAGTTTTAGTAGCGGCGAAAAGATTTTAGTTCGCCCTGCACAGTTAGAAATAAAGCGTCTTAGAAAATTTACTTGGCCTAGAAACCTTTGCAACTCCTTTTTGTTGCTATGTGGTTTGGCTTTTAAGATAGCCTTCGCTTTATTTTTATCAAGTTCAATCCCTCTCTTGTGTACTAAGAAACCAAGAAAGTTCCCTGCATTAACACCAAATACACACTTCAAGGGATTCAACTTTAGCTTATATTGCCTCATTCGTTTAAACGAACATCTTAACTGTTCGAAATGGTCATCTTCTTTAATGGACTTGACCACTATGTCATCCACATACACCTCAACAAACTTGCCTATCATGTCATGAAAGATTAAATTCATAGCCCTTTGATAAGTTGCCCCTGCATTTTTTAGGCCGAAAGGCATAACCACCCATTCAAAACATCCTAGAGACCAATGGCATCTAAAGGCAGTTTTGTGTATGTCTTCTTCAGCTATATAGATTTGATTGTATCCTGAATATCCATCCATGAAAGAATACATGACATGTCCGGCAGTTGAATCTACTAAAGAATCCACCGTGGGCATTGGATACTCATCTTTGGGTGTAGCTATGTTTAAATTTCTAAAGTCTATACACACCCTTAGTTTACCATTCTTTTTTAGTACTGGCACAATATTCGACAACCATTCAACATATCTGGCTGTTCTTATAAAACCTGCTTTCAATAATCGCTCTATCTCTTTCTTAATTTCAGGGAGTACATTAGGAGCAAAACGCCTAGGAGGTTGCCTATGAGGTTTAAAATTAGGCTTAGTTGGTGATCTATAATCCACTAAGTCTCTATCTAAACCAGACATTTGTTCATATTCCCAAGCAAAACAATCTTTGTACTCTTTTAACAAAGCGATTAATTTGTTACTAACCTCTTGGTTGAGCATCTGGCTGATGAACGTTGGGTGATCTTCTCCTTCATCGCCAATATTAACTTTGATCAGAGGGTCTTGTGCTTGAGCGTATCCAGGTTTGGCAATCCGCATCACTTCGTCATCCATTTCTTTTGTAAGTACTTCCTCTTCCAAACAATCCACTTTGTTGACTTCTCGGCCAATGCTTTGCTCTAACTCGAATACTGCCAACTTGTCCTTTAGCGCTTTTAGGGCAGTCTCTTCCTTCACTTTGTCATTGCATTCCTTATTGAAAGCCATCAGTCTGGCTTTGAAGGCCTAAATGTCGGCCATTTACTTTCGTAACTCAGAATCCATTCAGGATTCCTCGATTATCCTTTTGCCAATTACTGGCTCTTCCAGGGCCACTATATTTGGCCTCATCTATTTGAACATCTCAGTGAGTGCGTCCACTGAGAATGGTTCTTCGCTTTGCGCGACAACCTGAGTTTCTTCCCCGTCTTGCACTACTCTGACAGGTCCATAGTTTCCTTCGTACATGAACTTTTCCACCGAGTTTGCTTCTGTGACAAAAGGCCTATGGTCGGCCTGTACCACCTCTGCTTCACCTTTGTCATTCCAAAAGATCAGGCATTGATGGAGCGACGAGGGTATACAGTGACTTCTGTGTATCCAATCTCTTCCTAGGAGCACGTTGTAACTAGTACGACCATCTATTACAAAGAAGACAGTGGTCCTAGTAGTTGTACCTATAGTTATGTCTAATGGCATAACTCCATTAGCTGAAGTTGCTCCTCCATTGAAGCTAGTGAGGATGACTTCTGTAGGAATCATGTCACCCTCTGTCTTTGCGAACTTCCTCATCATCCTAGATGGAATGGTGTTTATAGCTGCTCGATTGTCGAGAAGCACTTTTGCCACTGGGACGCCGTTAACTAGAGCTTTAACGTATAATGGCCTCAGGTGTTTTGTCAATTTCATGGCTGGCCGTTTAAAAATAACCTTTTCGACAGCCTCTATTTCTACCTCTTGCTTGTGTTCTGTCGAATTATCCCCTTGTGATAAGTCGACGTGCAGTATGTCACGCTGATCCTCTGTCTCCTGAACTTCCTTCTTACTTTTTTCTAATGCTTCCTCATTAGTTATCCAACCTGTGGGAGGGAGCATTATTCTTGGAGGTGACCCATACTTTTCAGAGCGAGGCACTCTCTTCTTCCTTTTGGGTGTCCCGTACAGTACGTAGAAATCGAAAGGACGCCCAGATGGCTCCCCCAACAAGTCTACTTCGCGAACTCCCTCTTGATGTAGTTGCTTAAATAGAGTATTGCGCGATACTCTTCTCTTTTTCCTTTCTGCTTCCAGGTCGATTTCTTCTTCAATGTCTGTCATCCCATCGTCCTCTTCATCGTTGTAGGCCTCTCCAGAAGTCTGGCCTTCTTCACATACCAACATGCAGGCTTCTCCTTCGTTGTCCTCCCTCTCTTCTTCCTTTTCCTTATTCTTGAATTCATTGGCCAGTAGGTAATTATTGGCCACGACAGGAGGCAACGTACCGAATTGGATAGCAAGGGGCTGATCTGGATCTTCTTCATCCCTTTTGTCCCTTTCAAACCTTGATCTCCCAGAAGAGGTTTCTGGCAGTTCCTTCATTGATTCATCTGTACCAGTCTCTTTACTACCTTTGAGGACGTTCTGATTGGCTATCTTGAGTAGTAGAGGCGCTTTAGGATGTGGCATTCCTTGTTGCTGCCTCATCATCCGTTCGTAATTTCGTTGGAAACGCCTTTGTTGGGTCCTAGTCATCTCATCGAAGGGTATTCTCCTTCCTGCACTGTACTGGAATGAATGCCATACATTTGGCCGGCGAGGTTGCGGCCTAAATGTTCTTCTAGTATCTTCTGGTCTGAACTGCCTTTCAAAAGGCAGTCCTCTATAGAATGATGTACCTCGCCCTCTACCAGGCTGAATGTTTGGGAAGAAGGCAGGGCGATGAGGATGCTGCCATGTCCCTGGCTTCTCCGTGTCTCCATTTACTTCCCTTTTACACCTTGCACACAGGACGTTTTCGTCCTTTTTTGGTTCTTTCCCTTTGATTCGTTCGAAGACACTGGGATGTGTTTTAGTATCCTCTTCTCCATCATCTATGACCAACTTGAATTTTGGCAACTTGTTCTTGAATCCAGACGTTACCATGTTTACCCCAAGTGGCTGTGGGAAAGGATTCTCGTCCACTGCCATCTTTTTCTTATCATCGAACATAATTCGTCCTGATTTAATGGCATCCTGCAATACGTGACGGAAAACCAAGCAATTGCTAGTCAAATGTGACCATGCATTATGCCACTTACAATATTTTTTACCCTTTATTTGTTCAGGATTTGGCAATTTGTGCTTATCGCTCAGCTTTATTTGCTTATCCCTATATAATTTATCGAATATAAGGTCAGCTTTGGTCACATCGAACGAGAACGTTCTAGCCTTTATGTTTCCATCCTTTATGGGCTCATCTTTACCCGATGGTCTAGGCTTGGCCATTATGGGACAGGTATATGTATTCCCTTTTACCAATTCCACCAAACACATTTCGGCCTAATCGTATGATTCGTCGTCGATGGTATGAACGTCAAAATTTGGGTCTCTGTAATAAGTCCCTTTACTGAAATTTTTCATTTGTTCTTCTTCTCTTATCAGTCACTCATACCTAATCACATTCGCACTCAACTGGAAAATGTCAGGAAATTCCTTGTCCTGGAACTTCTTTTTTAAATCAAAGCTCAAGCAGCCTTGTGTGATCTTGACAAATTCTTTTTCGGGCAGAGGTACAAAACACTTGCTTCTTACTGTTTTGAACCTTTGGAGAAAACTTTCTGCCCATTCATTTGGCATTTGACGTAGATTCGCCAAATCAGCCAAAGTGACTTCAGACTCAGTTTTATAAAACTGAGCGTGAAACAACTGTTCCAGTTGTTGCCATGTTTGAACAGAGTTCGCTGGCAAGTTGATGAACCAGGAGAAAGCTACTCCTGTTAACGAACTAGGAAAAAGTCTCATTTTATGGTAATCTGTAACATCACCACTTTGCAACGTGAATCGCCCTATGTGTTCTAGAGTAGACACCTCTCCTAAGCCGGTAAACAATGAGAATTCTGGCACTTTGTACCCTCTAGGCCATGGATATGCTTGGTCTGCCCAATCAAGATATGGCTTTGTATACGTCGGCCTAATAACAGGACGCACCCCAAAAGCCATCTGATCCCGCACGATTTTCATAATCTGGTTCCTCAACATGACATTGGGATCATATGGAATTCCTACAGGCTGATTAACCGGTTGATTTACATGAGGCCTGATGTTTGGTCCTTGATTGGTAACAAAATTACCATAGTTAGGGCCATTACCATTAGCCTGGACATCTGTTCCCTCATTACCACATGGAATATTCTGTCCATTGTTTAGGACATTATCTCTCACGTTTGGATTACCCCCCAAGTTAGGCATGCCATTACCATTGTTTTGATTTGGCACTGTAGTACCCCCTTGGTTTGAAGTAGAGGGACCAGAAAGCGGTTCTACCCCTTGATTCAGATTTAGGACTGAGGGATTATGTCCCACAATTGTCCTGGTTTGAAAGTGGTTTGTAAGAGGTATAACCAGTTGACATATTTGGACTACTAACTTATTCACTTTTTCGTTTAACGTTTTTAGCTGTTTGGCCATATTGTCATAGTGTGCATTTCCATTTTGTGTAAATCTTTCCATATTATGAATACTTCGAAGATTTACCTATTCAACGACGTCTTGCGTGAGTTCTCCAAGTAATGCACGCATGGTTCGAGGACTCAACTCCGTCATTGGTTCGTAACGACTGTTACTGCTCTGATTTTGTCCATCTATTCATGGAGAGGCATGCTGCTCCACATATCGCTCGATTACAGACTGGATTCCTCCCTGACTTGCTCCTTCCTTGTCGGATCTCTGAGGCATATTGTTTCTCCTTTTGTACTTTCAACACCTAACACCACTGTTCCACTGGGCGTACCAATTTGTTTCACGCAGGTTAAGTCGCTAACAATTAAAAAGGATCAGACGATTGTGTAAGGGACGAAACCTCTTGAGAC
Source organism: Olea europaea var. sylvestris (assembly GCF_002742605.1). Lineage (NCBI taxonomy): Eukaryota > Viridiplantae > Streptophyta > Magnoliopsida > Lamiales > Oleaceae > Olea > Olea europaea. The sequence continues at coordinate 16,874,763 of NC_036257.1, read as the reverse complement.
AAAGTCCCAAAAAGGGGTGTTCTTTTATTGGCGATGAACTTTACAATTGGAAATGGAAAACAACGTGCCTCCAAGGGGCGCAAGCACACGAGTTACTGAAAGAAAATTGTTTAAGTCTAAAAAACTAAGGAAATGAAAATTACATGTTCTCTATTCGAGAGTTTTGGATTTGGTCCTTTGCTTCTATTTTCTTTCTCCCTTTTATACTTCATAGACGATCTCTTTGTGATTAACTGCTCTAAAAACTGCTTGATCGTCCTATAACTACCCACTTTCTTCGTAGTGGCCATTTTATCATGAAAACTGCCTTTTAACTGCTGTTATTACCTTTCATCGTTCAACCGCTTTCGATTGAATTCCTTGAGTCATGGAACGTGATAGGGCTGCTTTAACAACTGCCTTGATAACTGCATTTCTTGATAACCACGACGCGTTATGTCTATTGATACCTTGGGCGACTTGAAGGTTTGGGCGAGAATAGAATAACAGCTCTGGGCGACCGTATGACACTCTATTCGTTCAGATTCTGGGCGACTTGCAAACTTGGGCGATGGCGTTACAGCATTCTTGGGCCCCCTTATTTGGGCCTTCACCTTGATTTGTTCAATTGGACTTCGTTATTTGGGCTATCTGATTTGGGGGTCCTCCAATTGGGCTTTACTCCTTGGGCCGTTCGATTTGGGCTGAATTTTTATGTGTCAACACAATCAATACCATCCGCAAAACATCACCCTCCCGAAAATCATTATCTCCATCAGCTTCGCCTTATTCGCCAACGCCACAACCTGCTCAGTTTCAGTTTGAAGAAACATCCACAACTATTTTTATAATTTTTAAGAATACTTCATTTTTATTTAAAATCAATGTCTTAAAATCATTAAGGTAATATTGGGTTACACTTGTACAATAGTATAAGTAATTATATTCATCTTCGGTGACTGCAGTGGTCATCTTATATGGCAGCTTGTTATTTGACGTAATAAAATTATAAAAGTCTAATACCTCAAATAACAAGTTGTCATATAAAAATAACTACTATAGTCGCTAACCATGAATGATATTATTTTATATGTATTACCATGTTATTATTATTATTTATAGGTAACATACCTATTTTATAATTTTGTTAATACATATATTACAGCATTACCTGTATTGTAACATTTATGTTAGCCATCTCAAATCCACGCAATGTTTCCCACCATCGTTGCCACTTTAGCCCCAACCAATTAGGTTGAAGTTCTCCGATGAAGCATACCTCGATTTTTATCCGAACTAGGGGTGGACAAAATGTCCAAACCAAACCAGAACCAAACTAAACAAAGCGGTTCGGTTCGATTCTATAAAAAAAATTAATGATTTTGATTCTTTGAACCGAGAACCATTTGGTTTTGGTTTTGGTTTTGGTTTTGGTTCAGTTCTAGTTCAAAAACTTGAACCTGAACCTTAACCAGAACCAAACTTAATATTTAATTTTATATTTAATAATTAGTGGAGACCCTAATTTATATTCATTGGAGATAGCCCATTAATTGAACACAATTTATTAATCAATTACATAAACAACTCATTAGTTGTCTATACACTAATTTTGTATTCAATTGAATTATTTCTCCTTCACTCCTTTTCAATTTACACAACATCGCAACATACTGGTACTGCAATTCATCAAGTCAATGGATTGTCATATAAGATCGGAAAATGAAATTGGTCAGTTACTTAAAAAGTCTCTAAACTTTTTTTTTAACTTGATTGTTTGATGAGTTATTTATGTTTTTCACAAATAGAGGAAAATCCAATAAACATTAATAAAATATTAAATGGTTAATATTGCCTGTAGAAGTGAACTGTAAAAATTTTGATAATTCATTCTTTATTGTAGGGGCGTCCCTTCAAAACTACTACAATTAATTTTGTGAATCGTTGCTACTACTTATTAAACAATTTTTTGTGTGAAACGAAAAATGATTTATGTATTCAAATTATGAATATATTTTGTTTGTTACTTATTACTTTTTTTTATCTCGATGATTGAAATTTGAACTTCCTAAATGTTTGATGTTTATTTTCTTATTTAGGTATACATTACTAGTTTATATGATGCAAATTTCTAAGAAATGGAATTAGAATCAAACCAAACCAAACCAAATCAAAATCGAACGGTTCGATTCAATTTGGTTTGATATATTTAAAAAAACTATTTGGTTCCATTATCAAAAAAATCATTGGTTCATGGTTCGATTTGGTTATCTTGGAACTAGAACCATATAGAACCATGTCCACCCCTAATTCCAACCAGCAGCATCATTTTCTAGCTCAATGACATGCTATCTTAATTCACAATCCAATAATACATTAAGGGCCTGTTTGATTTGAGAAATTTTTCGTTGATTTTCATTTTCCATTTTTTCCCTTGTTTGATTGCAAGAATTTGCTTGGCAATTGATTTTCCATTCCCCCCTCACACATGACCCCTTTTTCCTTGGTTTTGTGGAATTTCAATTCCCATGAGTTTGGTGGGAAATTAGTTTTCCAGTTCTTTTTTTTTCTTTTTTTAGAAAAAAATTTGGGCAATAGAAACAAATTCTATCCACAATTGTAATAAATTATATTCCTTTAATTGACAATTTTCATGAAAAATAAAATCAAATGAACATCAAAAGATCCAAAATTTCAACATTTTTTCTGATGAAAAATTACACCGATTAAACATATTTAATTGACAAATCCCAGTAAAACAAGTTTTAGACAATTCAATTCTCTAAAATTCATTTTCTTTCTACCCAAATTTCATTCTTACAATCAAACGGACCCTAAGTTATTAATCACCTAGGGCCATTATAAGTGATGGTGGAACGCACTTTCGCAATCGATTATTCCAGACAGTGTTGCATAAATATGGGCTACAACATCGAATTGTCATTCCTTATCACCCTCAGACAAGTGGATAGGTGGAAATGTCAAACAGACAATTGAAAAGAATTTTGGAGGTCACTGTGAATGCATCTCGCAAGGATTGGTCAAAAAATTTGGACGATACTTTATGGGCATATCGCACAGCTTACAAGACACCTATAGGAATGTCCCCATACCGACTAATCTTTGGGAAAGCATGCCACCAACCAGTGGAGTTTGAGCACAGAGTGTACTGGGCATTGAATCAGTTAAACACGGACCTCGAAAAGGCTAGAAAAACAAGAGTACTACAGCTACATGAGTTGGAGGAATTCAGAAGAGAGGCATATGAGAATACATCCATCTACAAGGAAATGACAAAGTAGTGGCACGACAAGAACATCAGGCAATGAATTTTTCGAGTGGGGGATCAAGTGCTATTATACAATTCCCGCCTTAAACTTTTTCTAGGAAAATTGAAGTTAAGATGGTCCAGTCCTTTTACGGTCTCTCAGGTGTTTCCCTACGAGACAGTTGAATTACACCAACTAACTAAAGAAAATTTCAAAGTAAATGGCCAACGCATCAAGCATTATGTGGAAGATTTTCCCACCGCTAAATAGAGTCTTGATCTAGCTGTTCCCGAATAACTGCGGCACTATGTCCAGCTAATGACTTAAAAGAAGAGCTTCTTTGAAGGCAACCCAAGCTCTACCATTTATTTGATTATTGGTTTTTGTTTTGATTTTGTTGTTCCTTTAATAATCTATGCTATAGTAGTAACACTTTCTTTTATTTTTTGTAGGAGAATCCATAAAGGTTACATATTGCGGAATTTGAGTTTGAAAATGAATGAGTGTGCTACGGAGGAGGAGTTTAAAAAAAAAACAAATAGAAAAGGGGCAGTAATGCAGCGCCCAAGTGCTGCCTTCGCGGTGAAACTGCCGAATGAACATAGAGCCTCGTTCGCAGCGCCTAGGCGCTGTAACCCCCCTACATAATTTTTTATTATTTATTTTTAACTTATTTTCTATTTCTTATAACATCTTGTCCTCTCCCTTCTCACAATATGTAATTTACCCAACCCTTCTCCCTCTCATCTTTTTCCACTTTTCATCTCCTCTTCAACCCTCCCAAGGTATCCTCTTCCCTTCTCCTTTCATATTTAGTTTTGTTCTTTGTTGATTTTATTTTATTTTTTTTTCTCTTTTCACCTCACCCACATTACAATTCTTTTAATTACACATATTCTCGCCCCCCCCCCAAAAAAATCTTCCGCATTGTTTTCAACATTTCATTGTTGTAAAGTGTGAATTCATCCATTCCTATTAGTTTCCACAGCACCATTCCAGGTATGACTATTTTTTGCTCCCTATTTTTTTCTCTCTTACATGATAGTTGATGCTTATATGTGCTTTTTTTTTTTTTTTTGATAATTATGTTAAGAGGAGGGCTTGCTCTGTTGTGGTGTTAAGAAATTCGTGTATGGTGCAGATAATGTGGCATGAATTACTTCTAAATTATGGACAATTTTTGGTGGAAATTTGGTGCATTCAAAGTGTTTGATGGATTGCCTAGGTGAATATAGTTGGGTACAAATGAGCTATTGTGGCTATTGTGCTAATTGACTTATGTGGGAATTGCCACATAGATGACCGTGGATTGAAATTTGGTTTAGAATACATATATTGCACGTTCGAGCATAGTCCGCCCTTATGGCTAGATTTTAGGCCCTGCCTTCGCTTCCTATACTACTGTTTTTGCTAATGGTTTGCATGTTCTACACTTGCACATGCCCAACGCCGCCTAAAAAGAGATCAAAAGTCGCAGCCTCCTCTTCTAGCTCATTTGACAGGAGCAAATTCATTAGTGCCGAGGCCGCTGAACGATATAATAGCCTGGTGGTACACAAGACCTATATCCTTTAACATGGTTTTGACAATTATATGACAGAGCAGATAGGTCGGTGAAACTGGGAAGTGTTTGCTCGGCAACCACGACAGGTGCTAATTTCGATTGTCAGGGAGTTCTATGCCAATGCGAAGGAGCATCGAGATTTTCCAGTGTTTGTGCGGGGTAAATGGATACCGTTTCATAGAATCTCCATCAACAGGTTTTATAATTTGCAAGATATTGAAAATGACGAGTACTCTAGACTTCGTGACGAGGGTGTTGATCCTAATGAGGTCATTCGAATCTTGGCCACAACTGGTACTACATGGAAACATTCAGAGACTGATGTACTTAACTTCCCTACTTCTGGTATGACTTCAGGTTGTAAGGCTTGGCATCACTTCATTTCTGGCAAACTTATTCCCAGTAGCAATTTAGGTGAAGTAACAAAAGAATGGGCTACCCTCAATTATGCCATTCAATGCTGCCTATCAATTGATGTTGGTAAAGTTATTCACAACAACATCTTACACACTTTGAAAGGGTCGACGACAGGTGGTCTAGGGCACCTATCGTTGATTTATGAGCTTTGTTTAGCGGGTGGTGTTGTCACATACCCGACTGAGGAGGTTGTGCATCCCAAACTGACAATCACACAAGCGCGTACTTGAAAGTTCTTGAGCCGCTCCGAATCCACCAGTGCTTCACCTCTTCCTCGGAGCGACCAGCCGCCTAGATCACGTCGATCGACCCCAGCTAGTGACCCCAATTCCGACCTTACCGCTCAGCTTCATGACATTCAATTGCAAATGAATTTGATGTAAAATACATTGTGTGAGCAGTTCTATTATCAACATGAGTCTAATGCAGTCCTGGCTTCGATTTACTCCGATCAAACTTTTCCTCAGCCGCCTCTCCTACCTGATCATGCTGCAAATCCAATTCCGAATACCCAAGACAACGATGTCGAGGATGACAATTAACGTCGTCCGTCCGGTAAGTCCCCTCCCCATTTTGTTTATATGTAACATTGAGGACAATGTTTCAGTTAAATTTGGAGGGAGTGACATCATTTGCTTACGTTGCTGAGTTTTTCGAATGCTTGCATGAAATTTGCTTGTTTTATGTGTTCATGTGTTTATTAAATAAAAAATAAAAAAAATTCTATATGCATTTTCATATTCATCATGCTTGTGTGAGTTAGATAGTCTTGTTAGTTATGATGAATATATTTGAGAGCATGTATTAGTTTATGGATTGTGGATGAATCATATGTTTTAATTGGACTTTCTACTTATTCATATGAAGCGGTATAACATTTATGCACGAGTATTAAGTTCATCGTCGTATGGGAACATGAGGGCTCATGCATATAGGCTAAAAAGATGACTTAGGTGTGTAATCCCGTAACCCATGAATGTCAATACCCCTTAACCATGTACATTATAATTTGGGGCATTGTAACCGGCGAAAGAAATGATTTACGGTTGTGTTAATTCCGTGCATGTGAAAAAGATTGTATGAAGTGTATTTAATTTTCTGGTATAAGTTTGGTGATGACCGAATGCTAGAAATCTAACCCCTATAAATTTCGTTTTTTTTATAAGAGAAGAAGCATTGCACGTATTCAGCCAAGTCTCACACTTGTACCTTTTTTACTCGAGTTATTAAGTCCGTAGGGGTCTCTTGAAACCTGGTACCCTTTGGTATACAAAAAATCGGGGAGTTACCGACCAACACTCGCTATAGGGGTCAAGAAGTGGGAAAAAGGGTGAAGTAAAAAATAATAATAATAAAAATTGATCTTGGGGGCCTAAATAACTAGTGGGTTTAAATCACTAAGTATAAATTAGATTGTTGAAACATTCATAAATTGAGAGAATCACTACATGAATGAATTGTTGACGTTACCGGCTGAACTAACCCAAATTAGAGTGGTATAAGGAAATCTTAAGCAAAACTGAAGTTTAGAATTACACCATGGTAAGAAAATAAAAGAACCAAGGTTGGAGGTGTGTGAATCTTACGAGTGAAAAAAGGAAATAATTGACCATTGAGGGTTGGGAAGTGAACCGACTTGTGAATGTAGGACGCTACGCTTGACCCTCCACACACATACACACCCGCTTCACCTTGTATGAGTGGAAGCTTAGTTCTTGCATTGTGATTTTAACACCATTCATAAATATAATATAATGTTATCAATGCTGAGCCAAAAAGATAAGCCGTCTAACTGACTAGTTGTGTGTGTATCATCCTTGGATGATTTTATTGTTTGATGTGTTTGTTTGCTCAAGGACTAGGAAACGGTTAAGTTTGGGGGTATTTGATGAGTTTGTTTCACTCATGAATTTTGCACAAGTTTAGCTTGATTAAATGCTAGATCTTGTGAGTATAGAACGTTTTTGATGTGTTTGTTAGTGTTGTTTTGAAGATTAGGAGAGGCGATGCGAAAAGAGGTATTAAAGTAGACAAAGAGGCCAAAAACACAGAATTGGGTTAGAAAGACAGTGCTTAGGCACTATATTCATAGTGCCTAGGCGCTACGAAATTGAAAAAAAGATGAAATTTGAACTCGAGAGGCAGCGCCTAGGTGCTGAAGACATAGCGCCCAGGTGCTGTCTCGTAGCGCTTAGACGCTACGACTGAGTATCTAGGGCGCATTTTTTTGGGCCGTTTTAAAATCATAGAAACCCTACTTCTACACAAAACGAAGGGGAAGGAGATCTTAGCGCAAGAATTTTACTTAGAATATATCACTGGATTTGTAATAAAGACGTAGAAGAAAAAAGTAGAATTCTTACACCAAGATCTCCTTCCCCTTCCAATGAATGCTTCTAATCTTCAATTGCTTGGTGTTAATCTTCTTGATTTTCTCTTTTGAATCTCCCTTTTTGTTATCTTGTCTCTAATGTTTCAAGAACCCCTCAAAAGTATGAGAAATATGTATTTATAGGTGCCCCTCTGTTTTGTGTAGAAGTAGGATTTTTATGGATTTTAAAACGGCCCAAAAAAACCTGCCCTAGATACTCGGTCACAGCACCTAAGCGCTAATGATAGCGCCTGTGCGCTATGATTGCAGCGCCTAGGCGCTGCCTCTTGGGTTCAAATTTAATCTTTTTTTTTTAATTTCGTAGTGCAATGCCTAAGCACCGTCTTTCTACCCCAATTCCGTATTTTTGGCCTCTTTGTCCACTTTAATACCTCTTTTCGCATTGCTTCTCCTAATCTTCAAAACAATACTAACAAACACATCAAAAACGTTTTATACTTACAAGATCTAGCATTTAATCAACCTAAACTTATGCAAAATTCATGAGTGAAACAAACTCATCAAATACCCCCAAACTTAACCGTTTGCTAGTCCTCGAGCAAACAAACACATCAAACAATAAAATCATCCAAGGATGATATACACTCAACTGGTCCGTTAGACGGCTTGTCTTCTTGGCTCAGCATTGATAACATTATATTATATTTATGAATGGTGTTAAAATCACAATGCAAGAACCAAACTTCCACTCATACAATGCGAAGCGGGTGTGTGTGTGGAGGGTCAAGCGTAGCGCCATACATTCACAAGTCGGTTCACTTCCCAACCCTCAATGATCAATTATTTCCTTTCTTCACTCGTAAGATTCACATACCCCCAAATTGGTTCTTTAATTCTCTCACCATGGTGTAATTCTAAAGTTTAGTTTTGCTTAAGATTTCCTCACACCACTTTAATTTAGGTCAGTTCAACCGGCAACGTCAATAATTCATTCATGTAGTGATTCTCCCAATTTATGAATGTTTCAACAATCTAGTTTATACTTAGTGATTCAAACCCACTAGTTATTTAGGCCCCCATGATCAGTTATTTATTTATTTTTACCTCATGCTTTTTTCCAATTCTTGACCCCTGTAGCGAGTGTTAGGTCAGTAATTCCTTGATTTTTTGTATACCAAAGAGTACCAGGTTTCAAGAGACCCCTACGGACTTAATAACTCGAGTAAAAAAGGTGCAGGTGTGAGACTTAGTTGAATACATGCAATACTTCTTCTCTTATAAAAAAACGAAATTTATAGGGGTTAGATTCCTAGCATTAGGTCATCACCAAGCTTATACCAGAAAATTGAATACACTCCACACAACCTTTTTCACATGCACGGAATCAACACAACCATAAATCATTTCTTTCGCCGGTTATAACGCCCCAAATTATAATGTACATGGTTAAGGGATATTGATATTCATGGGTTACGGGATTACACACCTAAGTCATCTCTTCAGCCTATATGCATGAGCCCTCATGTGCCTGTACGACGCTCAACTTAATACTCGTGCATAAATGTTATACCGCTTCATATGGATATGTAGAAAGTCCAATTAAAACATATGATTCATCAACAATCCATAAACTAATACATGCTCTCAAATATATTCACCATAGCTAACAAGACTATCTAATTCTCACAAGCATGCTGAATATAAAAATGCATCTATAATTTTTTTTTAATTTTTATATAATAAACACATGAACACATAAAACAAGCAAATCACATGCAAGCATTCGAGAAACTCAACAACGTAAGCAAATGATGTCATTCCTCCCAAACTTAATTGAAACATTGTCTTCAATGTGAAATATAAACAAAATGGGGAGGGGACTTACCAGACGGATGACGTTAATTGTCATCCTCGACATCGTCGTCTTGGGTATTTGGAATTGGATTTGCAGCGTGATCAGGTAGGAGAGGCGGCTGAGGAAATGTTCGATCGGAGTAAATCGAAGCCAGGATCGCATTGAACTCATGTTGATAATGGAACTGTTCGCACAATGTATTTTGCATCAAATTCATTTGCAATTGCATGTCATGAAGCTAAGCGGCAAGATCAGAATTGGGGTCACTAGCTGAGGTCGGTCGATGTGATATGGGCGGCTGGTCGCTCAGAGGAGGGGGTGGAGCACTGGTGGATTCGGAGCAGCTTAAGAACTTCCAAGTAAGCGCTCATGTGATTGCCGGTTTGGGATGCACAACCTCCTCAGTCGGGTATGTGACAACACCATCCGCTAAGCAAAACTTATAAATCAATGATGGGTGCCCTAGACCACCTATCATTGACCCTTTCAAAGTATGTAAAATGTTGTTGTGAATAACTTTACCAATATCAATTGATAGGCGGCATTGAATGACATAATTGAGGGTAGCCCATTCTTTTGTTACTTCACTTAAATTGCTACTGGGAATAAGTTTGCCAGAAATGAAGTGATGCCAAGCCTTACAACCCGAAGTCATACCAGAAGCAGGGAAGTGAAGTACATTAGTCTCTAAACGTTTCCATGTAGTACTAGTTGTGGCCAAGATTCAAATGACCTCATTAGGATCAAAACCCTTGTCATGAAGTCTAGAGTACTCGTCATTTTCAATATCTTGCAAATTATAAAACTTGTTAATGGAGGTTCTATCAAACGGTATCCATTTACCCCGCACAAACACTCGAAAATCTCGATGCTCCTTCACATTGGCGTAGAACTCCCTAACAATCGAATTAGCGCTAGTCATGGTTACCAAACAAACATTTCCCAGTTTCGTTGACCTATCTGCTCTGTCATATAATTGTCAAAACCACGTTCAGGGATATAGGTCTTGTGTACCACCAGGCTATTATATTGTTCAGCGGCCTCGGCACTAATGAATTTGCTCCTGTCAAATGAGCTAGAAGAGGAGGCTGCAGCTGTTGATCTCTTTTTAGGTGGCATTGGACCTATGCAAGTGTAGAACATGCAAAGCATTAGCAAAAACAGTAGTAAAGGAAGAGAAGGCAGGGCTTAAAATCTAGCCATAAGGGCAGACTATGCTCGAACGTGCAATAGATGTATTCTAAACCCAATTTCAATTCACGATCATCTATGTGGCAATTCTCACATAAGTCAATTAGCACAATAGCCACAATAGCTCCTTTGTACCCAACTATGTTCACCTAGGCAATCCATCAAACACTTTGAAGGCACCAAATTTCCACCAAAAATTGCCCATAATTTAGAAGTAATTCATGCCACATTATCTGCACCATACACGAATTTCTTGACACCACAACAGAGCAAGCCCTCCTCTTAACATAATTATCAAAAAAAAAAGCACATATAAGCATCAACTATCATGTAAGAGAGAGAAAAATAGGGAGCAAAAAATAGCCATACCTGGAATGGTGCTATGGAAACTAATAGGAATGGATGAATTCACATTTTGCAACAATGAAATGTTGAAAACAACATGGAAGATTGGGGGGTAGGGGCGAGAATATGTGTAATTGAAAGAATTGTGATGTGGGTGAGGTGAAAAAAGGAAAAAAAATAAAAAATCAACAAAGAACAAAACTAAATATAGAAAGAGAGGGGAAGAGGATACCTAGGGAGGGTTGAAGGGGAGATGAAACGGGAAAGAAGATAAGAGGGAGTAGGATTGGGTAAATTACGTATTGTGAGAAGGGAGAGGACAAGAGGTTATAAGAAATAGAAAATAAGTAAAAAATAAATAAATAAAATTTATGTAGGGGGGTCACAGCGCCTAGGCGCTGTGTTTCTGCCGATTTTGGCAGATCGCAGAATCGAGGCGTTGCGAACGAGGCCCTGTGTTTCTGCCATTCGGCAGTTTCGCAGTGCTTAGGCAGCGCTTGGGCGCTGTGTTACTATCCCTTTTCTTTTTTTTTTTAAAAAAAAAAAACTCCTCCTCCTTATCACACTCATTCATTTTCAAACTCAAATTTCGCAATATGTAACCTTTATGGATTCTTCTACAAAAAATAAAAGAAAGTGTTACTATTATAGCATAGATTATTAAAGGAACAACAAAATCAAAGCAAAAACCAATAATCAAATAAATGGTAGAGCTTGGGTTGCCTCTCAAGAAGAGCTTCTTTTAAGTTATTAGCTGGACATAGTGCCGCAATTATTCGGGAACAGCTAGATCAAGACTCTCTTTAGCAGTGGGGAAATCTTCCACATAATGCTTGATGCCTTGACCATTTACTTTGAAATTTCCTTTAGTTGGATGGTGTAATTCAACTGTCTCGTAGGAAAACACCTGAGACACCGTAAAAGAACCGGACCATCTAGACTTCAATTTTCCTGGAAAAAGTTTAAGCCGGAAATTATATAATAGCGCTTGATCCCCCACTTGGAAAATTCATTGCTTGATGTTCTTGTCGTGCCACTGCTTTGTCTTTTCCTTGTAGATGGATGCATTCTCATATGCATCTCTTCTGAATTCCTCCAACTCATGTAGCTGTAATACTCTTATTTCTCTAGCCTTTTCGAGGTCCGTGTTTAACTGCTTCAATGCCCAGTACGCTCTGTGCTCAAACTCCACTGGTAGGTGGCATGCTTTCCCAAAGATTAGTCGGTATGGGGACATTCCTATAGGTGTCTTGTAAACTGTGCAATATGCCCATAAAGCATTGTCCAATTTTTTTGACCAATCCTTGCGAGATGCATTCACAGTGACCTCCAAAATTCTTTTCAATTGTCTGTTTGACGTTTCCACCTGTCCACTTGTCCGAGGGTGATAAGGAGTGGCAATTCGATATTGTACCTTGTACTTATGCAACACTGCCTGGAATAACCGATTGCGGAAGTGCGTTCCACCATCACTTATAATGGCCCTAGGTGATCCATAGCGGTTAAATATGTGTTTCTTTATGAAGTCCACCACCACCCTTGCGTCATTTGTAGGCAATGCTTTAGCTTTTACCCATTTTGAAACGGTCCACCACCAACAGGATATACCGATTGTTGTAAGATGATGGAAACGGACCCATAAAATCAACCCCCCAGACATCAAATATTTCCACTTCCAAAATGTTGTTAAGTGGCATCTCGTGACGCGCTGGTATGTTACCTGTTCTTTGACACTTATCGTATGACCTACAAAAATTGTAGTAGTCCTTCACCACTGTAGGCTAAAAGAAACCACATTGGAGAACCTTTGCTGCTGTTTTAGTGGGGCCAAAGTGCCCTCCATAAGCCGAAGCATGTACTCGTGAAAGGATCGATTTCATTTCATCCTCAGGCACACATCTTCTAATGATCTGGTCCGTCCCTCTCCTATATAAATTTGGATCATCCCAGTAATAGAATTTCGCTTCATGATTGAGCTTCTTCTTTTGATGATAGGTGAGATCCGGATCCATATAGCCACTGTCTAAGTAATTAACAATGTCTGCATACCATTGAACTTTTTCTACTTGCAGTAACTGTTCATCTGGGAAGACCTCATTAATATTCACGTCATCTCAATCCTACAGTTGCTCTATCCTTGATAAGTGATCCGTTACCTGATTTTTTGTTCCTTTTTTATCACGAATCTCGATGTCAAATTCTCGCAGTAACAGTACCCAGCGAATTAGCCTTGGCTTCGCGTCCATCTTCTAAAACAAATACTTCAGAGCTACATGGTCTGTATAAACTATCACCTTGGACCTAATCAAATAAGAACGGAATTTGTCCAAAGTAAAAACAACTGCTCATTTCCTTTTCAGTTGTTGTATAGTTGATCTGAGCATCAGTCAATGTTTTGCTAGCATAGTAGATAACATGAAATACTTTTCCATTGCGTTGTCCAAGCACTGCCCCCACTGCAAAATTACTGGTGTCACACATGAGCTCAAAAGACAATTCCCAATCTGGAGTCACCATCACAGGTGCCGATATCAATTTTTCTTTCAAAGTGTTAAAGGCTTTCAAACACTCATCAGAAAATTGAAATGGTATATCTTTCTCCAGCAGGTTGCACAACGGTTTTCTAATTTTTGCAAAGTCTTGAATGAACTTTCTGTAAAACCCTGCATGTCCCAGAAAACTCCTGATTCCCTTTACTGAATTAGGTGGCTGCAATTTCTCAATCACTTGTATTTTGGCTTTGTCTACTTCAATCCCCTGTGCAGAAATTTGATGTCCTAGTACTATTCCTTCCTTTACCATGAAATGACATTTTTCTGAATTAAGTACAAGGTTCTTCTCCTCACATCTTTGCAATACAAGAGCCAACCGATCCAAGCAATCGTCAAATGAATCTCCAAACACAGAAAAATCATCCATAAAAACCTCAATGTACTTTTCTACCATGTCAGAAAAGATGGCTATCATGCATCGTTGAAAGGTTGCCGGTGCATTGTATAAACTAAAAGGTATTCTTCTAAATGCAAACGCTCCATAAGGGCATGTGAATGTTGTCTTCTCTTGGTCTTCTAGAGCAATTACTATCTGATTGTACCCTAAATATCCATCCAGAAAGCAATAATGAGATTATCCTGCCAACCTTTCCAACATCTGATCAATGAATGGCAATGGAAAATGGTCCTTTCTGGTTACATTATTTAGTTTTCTATAATCTATACATACTCTCCACCCTGTTACTGACCGTGTTAGTATCAGCTCGTTGTTCTTGTTCTTCTCCACTATGATTTCACCCTTTTTAGGTACAACATGTACATGACTCACCCACGAACTATCAAATATGGGATAAAATATTCCTGCATCCAGTAATTTCGGCGCTTCTTTTCGCACGACTTCTTTCAAGGTTGGATTTAATCGACGTTGTCCTTCCACTTATACCCTTGACCTGTTCTCCATTAAAATCTTGTGCATGCAAAAAGTTGGACTGATCCCTCTTATGTCAGCTATTGTCCATCCAATTGCCATTTTGTTCTGTCTGAGTACCTCCAACAATTTATTCTCCTCTTCCCTTGTCATGTCAATTGCAATGATTACAGGCAGTGCTGTAGATTCTCCTAAATATGTATAACGAAGATGGGAAGGTAAGGGCTTTAGTTCAAGAGTGGGTGCATTTTCCACTAAGGGTACCAGGAGAGAAGGGTTGTCGCCAAGAGATTCATACTGCCAATGCCTTCTTCCTATGGGTTGCTTGGCTAAGTTGACAACACATTCAACTTTTCCTGCATTTGTTGCTTCCAATTGTGCAAGTTCTGCCTCACAAAGATTTGTGTGATGCTCTATATCAAATGTATCCGCCACAAGCTCTTCAAGAACATCAACTTGGCAACAAGTGTCAGAAGTCAATGTGTGTTTCATTGCCTTGAATACGTTGAATATGACTTGCTCATCGTCCACTCGAAGAACCATTTTTCCATTATAAACATCAATCAATGCTCTCCTAGTAGCCAAGAAGGGTCTTCCCAAGATCAGGGGAATATTTGAGTCTTCTTCCATGTCTAAAATAATGAAATCAGTTGGAAAAATAAATTTGTCCACTTTGACTAGCACATCTTCAATAATTCCTTTTGGTCGTTTGATCGATCTGTCAGTCAGTTACAAAGAGATTGTTATAGATTTTGCTTTTCCTAATTCAAGAGACATGTAGATAGAGAGAGGCATCAAATTAACACTGGCACCTAAATCACATAAAAAATGTTCAAAGAAATTAGAACCGATTGTGCAAGGTATAGTGAAACTCCCTGTGTCTTTTAGTTTAGGAGGTAGCTTTCTCAATAGTATTGCACTGCACTCCTCGTTCAAGCATATTGTCTCATGTTCTTCCAGCTTTCTTTTGTTAGATAGGATTTCTTTCAAGAATTTTGCATAGCTGGGCATTTGGGCAATTGCGTCTGCAAATAGAATATTGATGTGCAGTTTCTTGAAAATCTCCACAAACTTGGCAAACTGATTATCCAACTTCTTTCTTTGTAACCTTTGAAGGAAGGAAATTGGTGGCACATAAGCCTTCACAGGGCTGGGTGCTCTCACTGCAGGTGTTTCTTTCCTTTCGTTCTCCTTATCAGTTGGTTGTTCAAACTCTACTTCTATCCTAACCTCTTCACCCATTATTTCCTTTTCTTTTTGCTCTGGTCTCTTCACATGTATTTCTGGAAGTTGCACCCTACTCCTAGTAGTAATAGCTTGCACTCTGTTTTTTGGATTGATCATTGTGTTACTTGGCAATGTCCCTTGTGGGCGTTCTGCAAGCTGTTGAGCTATCTGACCAATTTGTATTTCCAACTTCTTGATTGATGCTTGCTGATTTTGAAAGTTAGTGTCAATCTGCTGAAACACCTTCTCAGTCTTCTGCATGTACTAGTTGAACATCCTCCCCAAACTTGGTTTTTTCTCCTGTTGGGCATTATTTGAACTGTTTCCTTGCTGATTATCTGACCATCTGAAGTTTGGGTGTTGTCTCCATCCTGGGTTGTACGTTTGAGCAAATGGATTAAAATCTAGAGACCTATTCTGAATTGACCTGTTCATCGGGATAGCCTATAGATGTGCAGTTTTCTGTCAGATGATTAGCCCCGCAGGTCTCGCATGATGGACCAGCTATCACTACATGTGCTCCTTTTGTTTGGGATTTCACCAATAACTCCACCTCTTTTATCAATGCTACTATTTGGGCATTGGTAGCTGTTGTGCTGTCTAACTCATACATTCTTCCTGTCTTCAGTAGCGCAACTCTTTCCAATGAGAACATTGAATGTGTAGTGGCAATCAACTCAAACAGTTCCATGGTTTACTGCACAGATTTTCCTATAATTGATCCTCCAGCTGAGGCATCGACTTGGGGTTTTGACAGTGATGTAAGTCCAGTGTAGAAGTATTGCACTTGATTACCTATAGTAATTCCATAGTTTGGGCATTTTCTCATCATCTCATTAAACCTACCCCATGCTTCGTGATAGCTTTCTCCCTCTTTCTGTTGAAATTTTGAATTTCTAGTCTGATTTTAGCTACCCTCGCCGGTGGGAAAAATCTATTACAGAACTTCCTAGTTAGTTCTTCCCATGTAGTAATGCTGGCGTGAGGCTCAACATCTAACCATTCCAATGCAACATCTCTCACTATAAATGGGAATAATCGTAGTTTAATAGCATCTTCATTGACCCCCAGAGCATAAAAATTCTGACAGTTTCTGAAAAATCTAGAGATATGCATGTTTGGATTCTCTTGAGGTAGCCCGTAGAATTGCAGGGTGTTGCTCATCAAGTTAATCTAATATGGTCTGATCTGAAAGTTATTCACCCTAAAATCTGGATACACGATACTGGAGTGCATGGGTGCTGCTATAGGTGTCAGAAACATTGATACTGGCAAATCACCTTCATTTATTTTCCCTCGCTCATGCTGTTGTTCCCAGTCTTGCAGTCATTTATCCAATCTGCTAAATAGGGATATGAATTTGTTGATTGTCAGCCATTTGACATTATTGTTTTGTTTGTGTTCTTTGCGTCTTCGTTGTCAGCCATTTGACATTATTGTTTTGTTTGTGTTCTTTGCGTCTTCGTTTGAATGTACGTTCTATCTCCGAATCAAACGGTTCAAGATCGTCGCCTTGGGCACGGAGCATACAACGAACACAATTTTCTGTAAATAAAAGAAAAATAAACAAATCAAATAACATTTAAAATAAAAATTCATTGAGACTAGAAGAAATAGCCCCCAGCAACGGCGCCAAAAACTTGTTGTAAAATTTTGTTTCGCAAGTGTACGACCCATAACAAGTAATAGTGGACCTAAGAGTCCAGATTGTCAATCCCACGAGGACTATTTTCTAGCACTTAATTTACTTTTTCTTTAACTACTATTTGACTTAAATAAATTAAAAGTTGTAAAATCTGAGTTTTAATCTAAATTCTATAAAATAAAAGGATGTTCAAACGATTGGTTGGAAAATCAAATAATGAATGGATGTTAGGACAAAATAACTTCATCAATTGATTACCTTTATATTTGAAATTAAAACTCAATTCTAATGTAGTGCTCGGTCGAATTCTCCTATTATATTCAATTTACCCCTCTCGAGTTCTCATTAAGCCTATTCAATTAATTAAATTTCACATCTCTATGCAAATTCAACTTAGTTAAACGAGTTCTATGTCTTAGGAATTCAATTATGACCGCAATAAATGGTATAAGTATCTCTACTTATTATACTAATGTACTGAATTTTACTACATAGTCTAAATCCTAAAATCATATATCTATTTGTAAAGAATTCACAAAAATAATCAAATTATTGATCAAATAATTTAATGCATTCAACTCATAGCAAAATCAACACATGAAAAAATTAAAAACTAAGAATCTTAATAAGAGAATATAAAGGATCCCAATTAGTTACATTATTCCCAATAACAATGAATTTAGTTACTCATAATGTAAGAAGAAAAATAGGATATTGTCTTAGAATACATCACCGAATTTGTAATAAAGATGTAGAAGAAAAAAGTAGAATTCTTGCACCAAAATCTCCTTCCCCTTCCAATGAATGCTTCTAATCTTCAATTGCTTGGTATTAATTTTCTTGAATTTCTTTTTTGAATCTTCCTTTTTGTTGTCTTGTCTCCAATGTGTAAAGAACCCCTCAAAAGAATGAGAAAGATGTATTTATAGGTGCCCCTTCGTTTTGTATAGAAGTAGGGTCTTTATTGATTTTAAAACGGCCCAAAAAAAACCCGTCCTAGATACTCAGTCGCAGTGCCTAAGCGCTACAAGACAGCGCCTAAGCGCTGATGATAGTGCCTGGGTGCTATGATTGCGGCGCCTAGGCTCTGCCTCTCGGGTTCAAATTTTATCTTTTTTTCAGTTTCGTAGCTCCTAGGCACTATGAATGCAGCGCCTAAGCACCGTCTTTCTGCTCCAATTACGTGTTTTTGGCCTCTTTGTCCACTTTAATACCTCTTTTCGCATCGCCTCTCCTAATCTTCAAAACAATACTAACAAACACATCAAAAACGTTCTATACTCATAAGATCTAGCATTTAATCAAGCTAAACTTATGCAAAATTCATGAGTGAAACAAACTCATCACAGTTTATGCAAGTCCAATTAATAAGTCCTCATGATGCACACAGCTTTAGGATGAACGAGTGTTTTATCGTGCAAAATACAATGTCAAAAATCATTCAATTTCTTCTTATTCTTCAATTAGATTAACAAAAAATGGAAGATAACAAATAATAATGAGAAAAGTACTTTCAATACATACTTCGGAAATATTAAATTAATATCAATCTTAATCCAACAACACATAGAAAGTGAGAAGTCATTAAATTAAAAAGAAATATTTTGAGAACAAAAAGAAATAAATTACACAAAACTGCATGAATATAATATTAGGTCTCTAGACCCAGAAATCAGAATTCCATAATTATTTTTTATAAAAGGGATCAAAAGAGGGAAGTGCTTACAAAATTTCATAATTGGGTGAATAAAAAAAGTTCCTAGGCACTCTATAAGAAAACACCAAAGTGGAGAGTTGAACCTTGAATCAACTGATACAAAAACACATCTTTCGACATACTGTCGTGCCGCACACCTGATCACACCAGAAGGGGTGGCAGCAGCATCAATGGTGGGGTGGGTGTTGGTGCTTTAATGGTATTAGGTTTGATAGTATAAAGGGAGATAATTAATTAATTTCTTGTATTTTAGGTTTGGAATGGTAAAGAAGTATATATATTTTCAAAAGTTATAATAGAAAAGATAGGTATTTTTCAAAAGATGTTATTTAAATGTAGGGTAAAAATTAAATTGATAAAGAAGGTATAATTTAACTTTTGAAGGAAGGAGATGTAAATTATAATTTTCTAATTTCTTATTCAAACATTATATAAAAACACTAATGTTTGATGAGGCTAAGATTTCCTAATCATCAAAGTTAGATGCAGTATACAATGATGAGTATGGAAATCTTGATTGCTCTCTATTCCAATTTCCAACCTTTTAACCTATATATTAAGGATTATTGCCTTTTCATAGATCTACCTTGTATAGGATACGTGGTAAAGATCAATTTTATTATTATAAGATAGAGAGTAACTCTCAACAATATTCTACATAATAACTAATATATTTTCATACATTTTATAATATTAACTAACAAATTCTATGACGAAGTATTTCCTTTATCGAGATGTAAATAAAGGAAACAATGTCAATTATTCAGTGCAACTACAAATGAACTAATAGGCAGTGTTGTCAATACACTGATTGAACGGTACTTTGAAAGAAAGTTGATGTACTCTACAAAATGGGATGAGTTTAAGTGTAACTATCAACAGTACAAACAAGAAAACGATTCAATCTATTTACAAAAGCTAACTAACAGTGACGGATCCAATTATCAAATAATATATCATAAAAGCAATAGTAGGATCTATATTTTTGACAGCAAAAGCAACCCGATTGAACAAGCTAAATTAGACATATTATCACATCAACTCTTCTCAAATAAATAAATAAAATTAATAATAAAAAGAGTAACTACCAAAGAACTATATAAGAACTAATATCAATACAAACAAAAATATCTAAGCATACATGTCATTACATGTACACATTGTAATCAACAAATATATTGAGATGTTTACACTGAGACTTGCAAAACTACCTAAATCATTCATAACCAGAGCCGGACCTAAGGAGAGGCCCAAGAGACCTTTGCCTCGGGCCCAGCATATAAGGGGGCCCAAAAAAACTTTGCAACCCTTTTTTATTTTGTTTGGAAAACCCAATTTCAACAATTTCTTCTGCAGTCGGCTGCTCCTCCACTCCAATAGCCACGGTTAGTCGGTTACGTCTGCAAGACTACAACTCAAGGCCCTACAACCACTCCTAAAACCTACTGGCGACGGGCAATGGCAGCATCCTGTGGCGGTCTTGGGTTGGAGTCTTCTTCTATTATTGGACTCGTTGGTACTTGGTACTATTTGGTAAGTCATTTATGATTAATCTTCCCCAAATTCCAACCAACCGACGGAAATAATCAAGGCATGAATCCGATTCTGATGCTGTCATTTTGCTTTTGTTCCTTTTGTATGACTGTATTATCTATCATTTTATTTTCTTGCAATGTATGATAATTGATATCCAAAATCTGACCAACCACATAGTGGCATTCTGCTTCTGTGCTTCAGCCTTCAGTTCAATGCTTTTGTTAATTATTATCTAATATATATCAATTTGTTTTCTTGCAAAGTTTTAGGTGTGAGATTTCAAGTGATTTCTTTGCCTATTTGTTGAATCTTGATACTTAAACTTGAAGACATTAGACATGTTTAATTGATTTCAGTTGGTGAATGAAATTCTTAAATTCATCCATTAATGATGAATGATTAATGATTAATCCTGTCATGTTAAAGTAATTTAAGAGCAAGTGAACTGTGATTTTGTGAAGTAGGCTGCTTGTGACTGTGAGCACTTGTAATCTAGATTCTAGCATTCCAATTTTTGTGTTGGGGTTTTTTGATAATGGAAGTTGATGATGATCCGATGATTGATGAAATAGGCAAGGCTAGGTGATGGAAATATAGATTCATTAACTCGACTTAAAGGATTTAGCTCTCTAGTATTTTTTTTTTTACACGTTTTGGTATATTTTTTAAAATATTTTCACATTATTATTTGATTATAATATACATATTTTAAATATTTCATTTTTTTTGTTTTATTTTTCGATTTTATGCTAACAAATTTACTTCCTTAAATCTCTTATAAATGTAAAAAATTAATTGCTTCCTGTGATTTATGGTCCCAAAATTTGAATTTCGCCTCGAGCCCCACAAAACACGAGTCCGGCCCTGTTCATAACCAATTCCTTAATTGAATCACATCTCAAAACGAGTTCATTTCTAGAAGCGCCAACAGGTGGGGAAGAAGAATAATCATTGGAAATGTCACAATCAATTTGAACGACCATGTTGTCGACCAAGGGAACAAGATAATGGAAGCGCCTCGAAACAATGCATCATCCACCCAACAACTTGACATCACCAATATTGTTCAAGATCAAGAGGAGAAGAGAATCAAGTAGCCTATCAAAGTGGTCAATGAAAACATAAAATTCTTAGTGATCCATTTTGAGAACAGCCCATAAAATTTTGTGTTTCTCATAGATACACTTTGAAAATAGGTCAATACCTCCGCCAACTAAATTTATAGTTTCTTTATAGATTTTTGTTTTATTTGTTTGCACACTTTAAATTGTTCTAATTTGAATTTTGAAAATTGTTAATGATGTAATATGAGCACGCCATTCAAGAAGGAAAAGGGTCTTAGTACCTAAGCACGCCTTTCCAAACATAGAGGATAAGCGCTCTGCCATTATGTAACAATTGACACCTATGTAATATCACCGAAACAATTTATTATCTATTTTTATACTGTGAATTCAGCTGTTATATTTGTAGTAAGCATGTGAGAAACTTGAAGGATTGGACTATCAATCCGGAAGGTGCTCACTTTGGAGATCTCATTTTGAAAAGCCAGGTTGGGTAATCTCGGCTTTTATATTTGGCTATCTACCACATGTGCCAAGAGTACAAGTGCAAACTGCAAACGACTGAATTTTTCAGCAGGAGAAAATAAACAGATGCTAGTTAATTCTTATTTTTCAAAAAAATAAAACCTTTTTCTAGCCATTCCAATTATTCACATCCATTCACATAAGTTCCCATACATATTTGTAATAAAAATGGAAAGATGAGATATACTAATTATTAACCAAGATTCCAAACCACAATCGTAAACAGAAAAATAAAGTGCAGAAAATGTAAAATGAACACAGTGAATTTTTTCGGCCGAAGTCCCAAAGGTTCGGCGACCACTTCTAACGCCTAATCCCTTGTTGAGCATCCATTAAAATGAATAAAGCTTGGTTGCACTATAAAACCCCAAAATCAAGCGGCAAGTATACAACAATGTTCCAGAATATTACAAAATAATAAGTCACAAAGACTTATTTTATGAAGAACAATAGAACCGGTCACTATTCCACAAAGGAATCTCATTGAATCACAAAGATTTCTCTAATGATTGAAACTGCCCTCTCCAGAATCATAGAAACGGGTGCTTATTTCACAATATATCACTTTCCACCAAGGAACTATATACAAGATCACGAAGATCTCACAAAAATTGGGGCTATTAACATGAATCACGTAGATTCACGCAGTTGGTAGCCTCAATCACACAGAAACGGGTGCTTATTTCACAGTATATCACTTTCCACCAAGGAACTATATACAAGATCACGAAGATCTCACAAAAATTGGGGCTATCAACATGAATCACGCAGATTCACATAATACACTGAAACACAGTACACTAACTCAAGTAAATGGAATAATACTTCATCATCCCTTGAGTATTTTTCTAAGAATCACTCAAATATTAGACTCGGAGTCATGAAGAAAATGGAGTTCACCCTCAGAGAAGAAGAGAGACAAAGAGACGACTTCAAACCTTAGAAGAAAAGTCTCTCACCCAATACTGTGAATAGCCGCCCAAAGATCTGAAGGTTAAGTAGATAGAAGGATCTAGAATCAGATCCAATGGTCAGAAAATCACCATGCATCATAATCCAGATGAAGAGCTCCATTAATAAAGTGTTATTCCAAAAACAAGTTTTTCTCCTTTTTCTAATTTTGGAAGCACACTTTAGAAGGCAGAACTCACGAGTTTAATTCTCAACAATCTCCACCTTGCTTCCAAAATTTAAACCTATAGTGTAGCCAGGAGCTTCACCAACATTTATAATTTCATTTGCTCTATTGTACCTGTACAATCAATGAAAAGAATCAATAGATAACATCTTTAAACAGTTTTGAAATTTATTTAAAGTTATCACCTTAGTTCCCATATCAGATGGATTATACAAAGTAGGTATCTTATTAATTTTCAGCAAACCTTTTGAAATAATATCCCTTACAAAATGGTATTTTACATCAACATGTTTTGTACTATCATGGAACATGGGATTTTTATTCAAATGGATTACACTTTGGTTGTCAGAATACAGTATTAGATTAGTGTCTACAAAACCAAGTTCATTTAACAAACCATGAAGCCATATGCCTTCTTTAATGGCATCAGTGGCTACAATATATTCAGCCTTAGTGGAGGATAGAACAACAATTTTTTGTAACTGAAATTTCCAACTTATCGCAGTACCATACAATGTGTAAAAATAAGATGATATTGATTTTTTATTGTTCATTTTAAACATTAAACCCAAGTTAGATGAACCCTTTAAGTATCTCAATAACCACTTCAAGGCTTCCCAATGAGTTTCACCGGGATTTCCCATAAATTTACTCAAAACACTAATACTAAAAGCCAAATTAGGTCTGGTATAAATCATTAAGTACATGACTGAACCAATAGCATTAGCATAAGGCATTTTAGACATTCCTTCAAGTTCATCTTCAGTTTTTGAACACGAATCAGATGTTAAAATAAAGTGATTGGCAAGGGGTAAAGTCACAGGTTTACAATCAAACATATTAAACTTCTTAAGGATCTTATTCACATACTCTTGTTGACATAAAAACAAGCAATCAGATATTTCATTCCTTATAATATGCATGCCAAGTATTTTCTTAGCGGAACCATGATCCTTCATATCAAATTCTGATTTCAATTTGTGTTTGATACCATCAATTTTAGATTTATTGGCACTAGCAAGAAGCATATCATCAACATAAAGCACAAGATACAAATAATCTTTACCTCCATTTCCTTTACAATAAAAACATGTATCATAATTGCTTCTAGTAAATCCAAGCTTCAAGACGAATGAATCAAATCTTTTATACCATTGTCTTGGAGTTTGTTTTAGGCCATACAAAGATTTTTTCAACAAACACACGGTTTTTTTCGGATTTTCTTTAATAAACCCTAAAGGTTATTTCATGTAGATCACTTCATACAATTCACCATTTAAAAATACAGTTTTTACATCTAGTCGATCAAGTTTCCACTTAAATTGCACAACCAAAGCAAGGATACATCTTGTAGTTGTATATTTAACAATGGGGGAAAAATCTCATCATAGTCCACACCTTCTTTTTGTGTGAAACCCTTGGCAACAAGCTTAGCTTTGTATCTAACATTGTTAGTGCCACCTTCTCCTTCTTTTATCTTATAAATCTACTTGCAATCAACTAGTTTCTAATCCTTAAGTCTATCAACCAATTTCCAAGTATTATTCTTATATAAAGAGGACATTTCTTCTTCTATAACACTCAACCACTGCTTAGAATATTTAGATTTTAAGGCTTCATGATAAGAATTAGGTTTAGATTCAAATTCATCTTGATAAGTAAACAAAGACACAAAATCATCACTATTAAACCTAGCCGGTGGTCTAATTTGTCTCCTATCCCTGTCTCTAGATAGCTGGTATTTATCTAGAGGTGTGTTATTATCATCTTGCTACACAGGTTCAGCCAAATTAGGCTCGTTTTCATTCTGGTC
Source organism: Olea europaea var. sylvestris (assembly GCF_002742605.1). Classification (NCBI taxonomy): domain Eukaryota; kingdom Viridiplantae; phylum Streptophyta; class Magnoliopsida; order Lamiales; family Oleaceae; genus Olea; species Olea europaea. Next base: position 16,849,726 of record NC_036257.1, on the reverse strand, counting down.
AACCTCATTAGCAGCTGTTTCTAAGGGGACAAACTGGTATTATCAATTTTAATAGGCTCCACCTCAATTTGGACATCATTTTCAGTAAAATTTTCCTCTTTCCCTTCCAAACATGGCATACATGACTCATAAAAGACCACATCATTCCTTATAATAACCCTGTAACATTTTTCCCCATAGACTCATAGCTTATATCCTTTAACATTTTCAGCATAATCTAAAAACACACATTTAAGGGATCTAGGTTCAAGTTTCCCTATGTTTTGATGAGTCTATGCAGCACAACCAAATGTTTTTAAGTAAGAATAGATCACAGGCTTTTGTGTCCATACAGATTCAGGCACATCAAAATTTAAAGCACTTGTAGGACTTATATTAATCAAATATACAGCAGTTTTAACAGTTTCACCATAAAATAATTTGGTCAAGCCAGAACTCAAAAGCATGCATCTAACTTTATTCAACAAAGTCCTATTCATTCTTTCTGTAATGCCATTTTGTTGGGTGTGTAAGTCAAAGTTCCATGTATTAGAATGCCATGCAACTTGCAAAAAATCATTAAACTCATAATTGCAAAATTGTAGATCATTGTCGGTTCTTAAGGTTTTGATTTTCAAATCTTCAATTTGGGTTTTCCAATTTTTAAATGTGGCAAATGCCTTATCTTTAGTTTTCAAAAGAAATACCCAAATTTTTCTTGAGAAATCAACAATAAGCAAGTAATACTTGTAAACAAACAATGTAGGGGTGGATGCAGGGCCTAACAAATCAACATGTAAGTATTCTAGAATTTGCTTTGATTTATGAGTACTAGTGGGAAAAGGTAACTTAACTCGCTTTCCAATAAAACATTGTTCACATTTAATCACCAATATTTGATTTTTCAAATACACATTTATTTTGTCAAGCCTTTAAACCTTTTTCACCAATGTGACCAAGTCTACAATGCCACAATTTTGCAAGATTAAAGTTATCATCTAAAACTGCTACTGGAAGACCCAACAAAGGTTTTGTGTTTAGAATGTATAAACCATATCTCTTTGGGATAGAATTGATCAAATCACTACCCCTAAAGATTTTTATGTGTCCTTGACCCAATTTTATGCCAAACTCCAAGTCATCCAACATTCCTAGAGACACAAGATTTCTTTATAATTCAGAAACAAATTTGGCTTTTTTTAACAATAAAATTCTGCTATTTTCTAGGAGCAATTTTATGGTTCCAATACCTTTCACATTGCAGTTCATGTTGTTTCTCATGATAACTTGGCCTCCTTTAGTTTGTTCAAAGCCCAAAAACTAGTTTTTATTTAAGGCACATGTGGAAAGAACAACCTGAATTAAGAATTTATTCTTGATTTAGGTTCCTTTCAACATTTACAAGAACCAGGCCATTATCAAATTTTTGCTTATCATAGGACAAAACAGCATTACCTTCATTTAACTTTTTTCCTTTCAAATCATTTTGCTTTTTGTAGCAATCCTTTGTAAAGTGACCCAACTTAGCACAGTAATAACATTTTTTCCCTTTTCCTTTGCCTTGTTTTGGATTTCATTTTATCATTGTTCATTTTTTTAGGATCAATTTGAAATTTTGAATGAAAATTAGATTTACGAACATTTTTGCCTTTTATCAAAAGATTTTCTCCACTTTGTTGGTTGATAGAATCTAATTTTAATTCAAGAACCCTATTTCTTAAGGCATTTATAATGATTTCTGTGGTAAGCTTGTCTCTTCCATATTCTAAGGCATTCTTGAGGTCTTTATGCCTATCACTAATGAAGTTTAACAAGACTATTGCCAACTAATCTTCTGATAATTTTTCATCATAGTTGGCAAGGTTCTGGGTCAATTTTTTAAATCTGTCCAAGTTCTCATCTAAGTCAACAGAAGGATCCATTTTGAAAGAAAAGAATTGTTTTAGTAAAAAACATTTATTTGGAATAGTTTTTGGCTCATATTAGGTTTTCAATTTGGTTCACAACTCTTCAGCAGTTTTAGTTTCACCTATAGACTTGATCACATTGTCTGAAAGGTAAAAGAAAATAGTACTCCAAGCTATTTCTTCTAACTCAGTTCATTTTGCAATAGACATTTTAACAGGCCAAGAATTATCTAAGGCTTTAGCAAATTTCATTTGCATCAAGATAGCCCTCATTTTCTGGCTCCACATAATAAAGTCCCCCCTCCCATCATACATGCTCACTTCAAACTTAGCAGTAGCCATGACAAAATTCACCAAGATAGTTCAAAGCACACAAGCTTGAATTCGAGAACACACAGTTATACACAATAAGAGTACTGCAGGCAGACGGGGGATTGGGGATTGATGACCAATGCACTTATTTCAAGTTTCTTCAAGCAATGAACACACAACACTAAGTATGAATGTCTGAGTACACAAGAAACAGAGATTTCAAAAAAAAAATTCCTATGCCTCAACTAACTTCTCCAGCAAGATTCATCCAATTGAACTTTTCAACATGTTGCTATCTCAGATTCCCGAGACTTCTCCAGTCTTTGGACAAGGACCAAGCAAGTGAGGTATATTAGTACAAGGCAAATCAAGAGGAAAATCAGGAGACTCTTACTGTAAAGTATTACTTATTACAGAATGTAAGAAAAATCTCACCAAAGAGTTCGAAAGAACTCAGATTCCACCAAACAGTCTTCGCGTCAGTTTGAAACAGGTTTCAAGAATCAAGTTTAATCAAAAAATTACGAAGGTCCAATAGTTCAGTTTGCTCTGATATCACTGAAAAGTCAAGAGATATTAATTATTGAACAAGATTCCAAACCACAATCATAAACAGAAAAATAAAGTGCAGAAAATGTAAAATGAACATAGTGAATTTTTTCGGTCAAAGCCCTAGAGGTTCGACGACCACTTCTGACGCCTAATCCACTGTTGAGCATCTATTAAAATGGATAAAGCTTGATTGCACTATAAAGCTCCAAAATTAGACAGCAAATATACAACAATGTTCCAGAATATTACTAAATAATAAGTCACAAAGACTTATCTTATGAAGAACAATAGAACTGGTTACTATTCCACAAAGGAATCTCATTGAATCACAAAGATTTCTCTAATGATCGAAACTGTCCTCTCCAGAATCACATAAACGAGTGTTTATTTCACAGTATATCACTTTCCACCAAGAAACTATATACAAGTTCCCGAAGATCTCACTGATGCACATAATACACTGAAACACGGTACACTAATACAGGTAAATGGAGTAATACTTCATCATCCCCTCAAGTATTTCTCTAAGAATCACTCAAATATTGGACTCAGATTTATGAAGAAAATGGAGTTCATCCACAAAGTAGAAGAGAGACAAAGAGGCGACTTCAAACCCTAGAAGAAAAGTCTCTCACTCAATAATGTGAATAGCCGTCCAAAAATCTGAAGGTTAAGTAGATAGAAGGATCTAGAATCAGATCCAATGGTCAGGAAATCACCACGCGTCACAATCCAGAAGAAGAGCTGCATTAATAAAGTGTTATTCCAAAAACACGTTTTCTCCTTTTTCTAATTTTGGAAGCACACTTTAGAAGGCAGTAGGTCACAGGTTCAATTCTTAACAAAAAATCTATGCAAGGAAAGCTTATGTCTTATGAGTATTCATAGCCCTAGCTTTTGCATAGGAAAATCACTATGTTTAGAGAACCAAACAGACCTACTTTTTAGCATCTAACAATTACGTGATAGATCATTTCATAGCTGTGATAGATCATTTCATAGCTTATCAGCTGACAGTTGGCATTTAAAGGCAGCTTCCAATCAAACTTTGGAAAGTGCAAAATTGGAAGTTCTAATACCAACAAAAAGAAAATTTCTCAAGGGACATGCATTTTCTATCCATATAGACAATATTGGACTCCTCTGCTATCCTACTATTAAGGCAATCACATCGACATTGATAGCAAACATTGTTATCACTATAAATACGAAAAGTAAGAGCGGCACAAGCATCATAAAATCATTTAACAATTTGATTAGGACCACAAAGTTAATTTATGCCTGAGGATTAATTATGCTCTCATCCAGTTATGAGAATTCAGCCCAAGCTCACAACTATAAATTTGAAGCAGTCCAAGTTCTTACTTATTCACATAGCCAGCAATCTCTTCACACACATTTCCACCTATTCTTCCATCTCTTATGATTCTCCAAATATTTCTAAAAAAATGGTAAATGCTCTGCTCTCTAGATTTATAATTGAAGTAGCACCACCACAGTTTGTAAACCTTATGAGGCATCGAACATCAAAGATGTTGGACACAATTCACGAAGAGGAAAATGAATCATACACAAATGATTATCTGTCCTTGTCTTCAATCATAATTATATATAATTATACACGTACGTAATTATAGTACTATATATGAAATCAATCGATCACAATTATATATAATTATATATATTATAAATATTCACATATATGTGGTAGTTTACTTATTTAGGAAGGAATCTTCCTAACTTATCTTTCACATATAAGGAGGTTTATTTACCATACATATATGTATGGTTCAGGAAATTGCACTTGTAGTCCCTCAACTATTGGTTGATATGCAATTTGATCAATATGAAATGGAATTCATTAATTTGTTTTTCGAAATAAGCCAATTTTGGAAAGGTGGTGGTTTAATTCGATGGTGTTCAAGGAGTAAGAACATAGGTATGGATCATAAAAACCCACTTTTCGAAGATCTTTTCCTTCTCTTCGGGATCAAACATCAATTGCAAAACCTTCCCGTCGACGTGGGCGAAAGAAATCCCTTTTTTTTTCATGAGATGGATAAAAAAGCTAATGTAAGGCAAGATTCTAAGGTTCTAATTTTCATAATTAATGACTATAAAGAATTGGGGCATTATAATCTACCCCTCTTAAAATAAATTTTCGTCCTCCAAATTACATTAGTTGTCATCATTCAATAGTTGGAAATATTTGTAAAATAGAAGTTTCTAAAAATAAAAAAATTTTGAAATAGAAGTTTATTTTCTAAAAATATGAGTTTTGTATTGTAGGAATTCTTTAAATAGAAGTTTCTAAAATGGATTTTTCTTAAAAGTTTTTGAAAATAAAGTTTCGAAAGATGAAAACCTTCTTAAATTTGGAGTGAGTTTGTAATGTTTTCATTTTATTGGTATGAATAGCTCTCAACTAAGTGGATTCCAAGTGAGGAGGAGCTCACAAGTGGATCACTTAAATTCCAAGTCCTCCTTAGATAATTTAAGTCATTTTAGCAAAGCCTTTCACTTTTGCAAGTACACAAATCAAGAAAACTTGAACAATAAGTAGGAATGGAAATACTTAGAGTTATAATTTTCTTAATTAAATAATCGAGAGATTTTTTAAGGTCGGCTGTTTTCATAGGTCTATATATAGTCACCAGTTAAAAATCACATAATAGTATGAAAAATGATTTAGCCCTCATTTGGCCCCCCATTCTCATTCTTTTTCTCTCTTTTTTTCAACTATACAATATTTCATAAAATAATATTACACGTAAATCAAAAACTTTTCAACCACACATTTTGAAAAAAACACTATTCTAACCATTAAAATTTGGCAAGAATGGGGGCCAAACGAGGGCTTAATATATAGCATATGACTACAGTTATCTCGTAAATTTGAAGAGGATTTGATAAAACATGTACAGAAGAACTTGACCTCAAACGAACCATATATGAACTTTGTGTGTGCAGTGTGACACAATCATAGTTATACACATACATAAATAGATTTACATAATTATAGTTATCATATATTTTAAATCTATCAACCATAATCTCCCCCATCTTTGACTCCATTCTTTTCTGTTTAGTGCATATCACCTTCAACATTTGATGAGATGATTTAAAAGTTGCACCCAAATTTGATGCTCCTTTGTCTAACCTCTTAAGGTGCTCCTCATTTGATTTACTTCTAGTTTCTACTATTCCTAGTGTACACGAAATTATTTGTTTCGATTTGAAATTCATCACAAGTGTACGGTTCGTTAACAAATAGTAAAATGGACTATAAGTCCAAATATCGATCCCACAAGTATTGAATTAGTTCAAATTAACCTATTATAACCTTAACCGAAACATGAAAATCAAATTGATGTTTTGTACTTTAAATAAAAAGATGTAAACTTTGATGCAAGGATGAATGAAAAATTATACTAAATGCAAAATAATTTGAATGCAATTTAACTCAAGTTTATGAAATTAATGAATATACTAACTCACTAGGATCACGAATCCCCAAGCAATACCCGTTCAATTTTCAATTATGCAAATTTGACACACAGTCCCACAAAAGATGAATCAATATTTCTATTTTAATTTAACAATCTTTCTCGAGCAATGCCAAACCTATACCAATATATGATTCGACTATATTTCTATAACGAGTACTAACATACCGAAATGCATTATAAATTCATGAATATTCAATGATTCACACAAGGCATAGATGTATATTTCTATCCCCTATCGAACCCTATGATGATTTATACTATGTTGAACCTATTTTCCTTCTTTCGAATGCATAAAACATGCCACCACTATTATATTATTACGTGCACAATAATCATATGAAAATAAAAACGTAATAAATCAATCAAATCCGGAACTTGCGTTTAAATACGTCAAAAATCCATATCAACAATCAAACGTAGTATTACAAAGTTCATCGATCTCCTAGCAATGATAAATTTAGCCTAACATGCTAAAAAGAAGAAAACATAAAAATAGTTGAAAAAACTTCATCACCCGAATCAATCTTCAATCGAATCTTCACTTGGCGCGATGTTATCTTCTTGTTCTCTCCTCGTTTCTCCTTCAAAATCTCTCAAAAACTTGTAAAAACGGTGTCCCCATCTTTCTGGTCAAGTTTTTATTTTTATAGAACCTTAAAAATATTGTTTTTATAGGAGTTTTGGCGGAAAAAGGAAATAGCAGTTTCGCCCTAGAAATACTCTATGCGACCGCATAGAGTAAATTTTTTTGTGACCTTTTACTTGCGGTATGCCTCTATACGACCGCAAAGAGTCGTATAGTGCTACCAACTATGAAATATGTTCATTTTGGTCCTTTTACTTGAATCTTTCACTTCTTGGCATCTTTTCTTCATTCTTTCCATTCCATCATCTCAAGATATCATCAATTGGCAATTGGCTTAATCGATTTCTCGATTTGTTCATCGGGTCAACTTTTGGATAATTGCACTTTGGTCCCTGAACTTTTACTTTACGTCATTTTAGTCTTTTTTCGCGTATTTTCTCCTGAATTTCACCATATTCATTGATTTCCCTACAATTCACAAATGTAATGAGATTAAGTCACCATTCAATCGTTTTGCTCGTTATTCAGTCATGTTTGTGACCTAAATAAGTGTGCAAAAATACACTTATCAAACCCCCCAAACTTGAACTATTGTTTGTCCTCAAACAAGATAGTGACTAAATCTGAACAAACATGGCTAATACCCTGTTGTGGCTCAGGATTGGACTAAGTATTTAACTTTACGAAAATTTATCTGTGAAAACATGACATCAACATTTACCTGTTAAATGCAAATTGACGTGTGTGTGTGTGTGAATTCATGCCAACATATCAGGTTCATGATGAATTTGAGTCCCGACCCCAAGTGGTCAAATATATCCTTACTCACTCGAGAGATACACAACCCCCCAAACTTATTCTTTTCACTCAATTACCCCGGGGTTGTGTTTTAAGATTAGGAATTTATATAGCTGTAGTCCTCACCCTCTCATAGTTTGGATTAGTCTTACTATCACGAGTTTACATTTCAACAAGTGAAGGCTCTCCTAAGTTTGATTGCTTCGACACTCAAAATTAAACTAGATTACTTGTCTCGCCTTAGAGGTATAGTCTCTTCAACCAAATATCTAAGGGCTTTTCGTCATGTTATTGTCTTTCTTTTATTTTTCTCATCTTTCTTTAATTTCTGATTGATTGTCATATTCTCTTTTGCTTTCTATATAATCCATGTAACGAGCTTTAGGCCGGTGATTCTCGAACCAATTGGTTTTAGGGGACCAGATTTTAAACCCTTGCAGACTTATTCACTCAAGTTATAAAGGCTCGATAAAATGACTTTTTATTAACTTCTTTCCCTCTTGCTTTTTATATGACCCATGTATCAAGCTTTGGGCTGGTGACTCCCAGGTCAGTTGGCTTTAGGGCACTAGATTTTGAAATATCCTTACAGGCTTACTTGCTCGAGTCATAAAGGCATGAAAAGAAGTGTTTTATTCTCACATATTAAATTTGTGCCCCTTATTATTTTTTTAGACATTTAGTTTCCAAAACCAACCTCCAATTTAAGATTTTCACCTACTTTTCATCCCACTGGTCTAGATAATCCACACAATAAAGTTCACACACGGAGCCCCCGCTCATCTCAATGCTTTCCTATAATAGCTCAACTATCACCAAACCGTCTTAAGGTAATTTATGAATTAATTTAATAGAGGATTATCCTTCTTTTCCTACTTTATGCTCAAAATCTAGTCATTCTCCTAATATATCAAGCATGAATAGCGTGCATAGATAATGTCAAGTGTTGCATCAACAAGTATCAGTTAGTCTAATTAACACCAAATCCAAAGTTTTTGCAGTATAAACTAGTCCAATAATATCATCATAGCTGACAAAGTTATCAAACCCACACAAGTATGCATGAAGAGAATTTAAAACAACTAAATAAAATACAATTTTTTTTGGCACTCATCATGCATACATTATGCAGTAATGGAAAACAGTGGAAAATAGATAATGATGAACACAGATAGAGATTTAAAATTATGTCACCCTCCCCAAACTTAGTTAATAGATTGTCCTCAATGTAAGATTAAAGACATAATTTTAAGGACAAAATGAAGATGAAAAATCAAAATGGGGAAAATAGTAATTTCCTGATCAAAATGGTGGCTGCGATGGAAAGCTGGGTCCGGCATTATCTCCTCAAGGAGAGGGAGGAAGGCGGGATAAGACCTCTCTCAACATGGCAGACTGCTGGTTTTGCTCCTCCTGCATGCCCTGAACCCTCGTCTTCAAGCTCCCTAGACGGTCCCAAGTCTCGTTAACCTGCCACTGTATACCATCCATCCTCCCAACGTACATGCCCAATCACCCGTCAAAGGTACTCATCTGTCGACGTGCTGCGAGGGACTCACTGCTGGCAATGGAAGCGAAGTTTCTTGCGGATGCCATATCCGTCTGCACCTGTTGGACGGTGGTACTCAGTGCTCCAAAGTAGTGCTGAAGCTGCTACATGTCTCGGCTATGTCCAGTTATAGTGGCAAACATCTGCCTCAATAACTGGGTGTCCACATCAGCCGGTTGTGGCGGAGCTTGTGGCATTTCAAAGTCCTCTGCTGCTTGCCCTTCTTCAGCCTGTTGCTGTCATCGGCGCTCATTTTCTAACTTATGTTGATGTTTAATTCTGGCCCGGTCCTGAGCCTCGAGTGTGAGGCGCTTGATAAATGGACTTGGTTTCTCCAGTGCCTCCGCAGACTGAACTTGTATGCCTGCAGCTCTACAAACCCCACATTCCCATCGTTGGTAGGCAATGCAACTGCCTCTACCCACTTCGATACATAATCCACAGCCACTAATATGTACTGATTAAAAAAGAATGGGGGGAATGGCCCCATGAAGTCAATCCCCCAGATGTTGAATAATTCCACCTCCAGGATACTGTTCAAAGGCATTTCATTTCTCCTGGATATATTACCGATGCGTTGACATCGGTCACACCTTTTCACGAATTCAAAGGCATCCTTAAACAGAGTAGGCCAGTAAAAACCTGATTGAAGGATCTTCGCCGCTGTTTTTTGAAACACCAAAATGCCCTGCATATGTAGATGAATGACAATGTTTTAATATCAAAGGCACTTCTTCATCAGGTACGCAGCGATGAACGATTTGATCAGCCCCCGCCTATATAGAATGGGGTCCTCCCAAAAATAATACTTTAATTCAAGGAAAAATTTATTCTTCTGGTAACTGGAGTAATCAGGCGGTATGATAGACCTGGCTAAGTAGTTAACTATGTCCGCATACCAGGGTGCCTCCCCATACCAAAAATCTGTTCATCTGGGAAGACTTCGTTGATTTCCACTGCCTCTGTCTGTTCTGTGGCCTCGAGTCAAGACAAGTGGTCTGCCACCACGTTTTCACTGCCCTTCTTATTGCTGATTTCCAAGTCAAACTCTTGAAGTAAAGTATCCAACGAATGAGACGTGGCTTTGCATCCTTTTTTTCCATTAAGTACTTGATAGCAGTGTGATCTGTGTAAACGATGACATTTGACCCCATAAGATATGATCGAAATTTGTCAAAGGCGTAGACTACGGCAATGAGCTCTTTCTCTGTAGTGGTATAATTTAGTTGAGCGTCGTTCAAGGTCTTACTTTGCATAGTAGATCACGTGAAATATCTTATTTCTTCGTTGTCCCAATACGGCCCCAACAGCAAAATCACTAGCGTCGCACATTAATTCAAATGGCAAATTCCAATCCAGTGTGATGATCACAGGTACTGAAATCAACTTCTCTTTCAAGGTGTTAAAAGCCAGCAAACACTCCTCCGTGAACTCAAATGTGGATTCCTTCATCAATAGACGGCATAGTGGTTTGGTAATTTTTGAGAAATCCTTGATGAACCTTCTGTAGAACCCGGCATGCCTGAGGAAGCTACGAACACCTTTCACTGATGTTGGTGGGGGTAATTTCTCGGTCACTTGAATTTTTGCTCTGTCCACCTCAATACCCTGAGATTCAGTGTCCTAACACGATGCCTTCCTATACCATAAAGTGGATTTCTCCCAATTCAATACCAAGTTAGTTTCTGTACACCGCTGTAGCACAAGACTCAGATGCTCCAAACACTCATCAAACGAAGACCCAAACACTGAGAAGTCATCCATGAATACCTTGATGAATTTCTCAATCATATTTGAAAAAATAGCCATCATGTAGTGCTGAAAAGTGGTAGGAGCGTTGCATAAACCAAAAGGCATCCTACGGTATGCAAAGGTATCGTAGGGCAGTGAAAGTTGTCTTCTCCTAATCATCAAGTGCTACTGGAATCTGATTATACCCGGAGTACCCATCCAGAAAATAGTAATGCGAGTGCCCTGCTAGTCTCTCCAACATCTGATCAATGTAGTGGAAAGTGTCCTTTCGAGTAGCAGCGTTTCGTTTGCGGTAATCGATGCAAACTCTCCATCCAGTCACTGTTCGTATAGGAATCAACTTATTTTTCTCGTTTTCTATTACTGTGATACCCCCTTTCTTGGGAACAACCTGTACTACACTGATCCATGCACTATCTGATATTGGATAGATGATGCCTGTGTTGAGCAACTTCAATACCTCAGCCCTAACCACTTCCTTCATGTGTGGATTTAATCTCCACTGACCATCAATGCTTGGCTTGAATTTTTCCTCCATGAGTATTTTGTACATGCATAGTGACGGACTGATCCCCTTGATATCTAAAATTGACCATCCAATGGCTATTTTATTCTCCCTTAGCACCCGAAGTAGTTTCTCTTCCTCTTCTTCACTGACAGTATTTGAAATAATAACCGAAAGTGTAAAATATTTCCCCAGATAAGCATATCGAAGGTGTGGTGGCAATTGCTTAAGTTCCAACTTGGGAGGTTACTGAATAAATGGCACTGACTTTGTAGTCCTAATTCCCAGCTCTTCGAAGTGATGTTTGTGCATGTATGGTGGATTAGTTTCCAAAAATTGTGCACATGTTTCAATCTCACTTGAATCAGTGTGAGTGGATTGAGAATGTGCAATGCATGCCTCGTATGCATCGGAAGGATGATGTAGCCGAAATGTATCTTGAATTATTCTGTCAATTACATCAATCTAGAAACAGCTGTCTGACTCAGTAGGGAATTTCATTGCCTTGAACACGTTGAAAGAGATTTGCTCTTCGCCAAGCCTCAATATAAGCTACCCCTTTTGAACATCGACAATCGTTCTTCCAGTAGTTAAGAAAGGTCACCCCAATATGAGTGGGACATCCTTGTCCTCCTCCATGTTTAAGATGAGAAAATCGACTGGAAATATGAACTTCTCCACTTTTACCAACACGTCTTCAATGATCCCTCTTGGATGTGTAAGGGATCGATCTGCTAACTACAAGATGACTATTGTGGCTTTAGCTTCTCCCAAACTGAGTTTCTTGAAAACAAAGAGAGGCGTTAAATTAATACTTGTACCTAAATCACACAATGCTTTATCAAAATGACAATTCCCAATAGTGCAAGGTACAGTAAAACTCCCTGGATCCTTTAGTTTTGGAGGCAGCTTTTTCTGGATTCTGGCACTGCATTTCTCAGTTAGCATCACTGTTTCATTTTCTTCTATCTTTCGCTTGTTGGAGAGGATATCCTTTAGGAATTTTGCATAACTCGGCATCTGAACAAGTGTCTCAGCAAATGGAATGTTGATGTGTAATTTCTTGAAGACTTCAAGAAACTTACTATATTGCTGATCCAATTTGTGCTTTTTCAACCTCTGCGGGAATGGAATAGGAGGCTCATGAGGGTTGATAGGATTGGTAGCTGTACCCCGTGATGTATTGGAATTCTTCTTGACCACATCCCCTGTTGTTTGTTCAGTCTGTTCCACAATCTCGTCATCTGAGGTTGGTACTGATTCCTTGCTAGCTACCAATCTTTTTACATGTATCTCCGGTAGTTGTACTCCACTTCTGGTTGTTATAGCCTTTGCGTGCTCCTTAGGGTTGATTTCAGTGTTGCTGGGTAAGTTTCCTGCTGCTCTACCCGTCATGGAGATTGACATCTGTCCCATTTGTGTCTCCAAATTTTTTATTGCTGCACTTTGGTCTTGAAGAGTTGCATCTGTCTTTCGCATAAATCGGTTGTTGGCTTCCATAGACTGATTGGTTGTTGCCATGAACTTCTTGAACATCTCTTCCAATGGTGGCATTTTATCCTGCCGCTGATATTAACATTGTGGTCTGTTTTGATTCTGATTACTCCACGAGAAGTTTGGGTGTTTTATCCAACCCTGATTGAAGGTTTTCGAATGTGGGTTGTTCTGTTGGCGTTGACCCCATTGCACAAAATCTGCATGTTCGACCCCCTGTGCGAGAATTGGACAATTAACAGTGTTGTGGTCTGCTCCACATTCTTCACAGCTTGTCTTCTTGAATTGTTCAGCAGTGGCGGTCTGTGAAATGCTCTCAACCTTATGGAACAAAGAGTCTATCTTTGCAGACAATGCTGAGTAAGTATCTACTTCATAAACCCTCGACGTTCTCTTTTGAATCACTCGATCTATAGACCACATGGCTGAAGTTGTAGCCATTCTCTCAAATAGCTCCCATGCTCCGTCAATTGTTCTTGTGGAGATAAACCCGTCAAATGATGAATCCACCATACTCTTGAAGGATGGAAGTAGTCCAGGGTAGAAAAATCGGATCTGTGTCTTCTTGTCAAAGTCATGTTGAGGACACTTCCTTAACATATTTTTGAAACGATTCCATGTCTCTTCAAATGATTCGGACTCACATTAGTTGAATATAGAGATATCATGCTGCATTTTGGCTATCTTAGCTGGCGAGAAGAACTTGGTGCATAATTTGTGGGCTAGCTCGTTCCAAGTGGTGATACTTGCGACAGGAAGCGAATCCGGCCATTCAAGTGCTTTATCCCACAGGGTGTGTGGAAATAACCGCAGTCTTATAGCATCGTCCAAGATACCCTGGTACCTAAAGTGTTGGCACATATTCAGAAATCGGGATATGTGTGTATGCAGATTTTCACTAGCCATCCCGTGGTATTGATGCCCATTCTGAAATAGTTGAATCACATTTGTTTTCAACTGGAAGTTCAATTGCCCAAATGGAGGATACACAATGCTAGATTGACTTTGGACCACCAACGGTGCCATGAAGTCCTTAAGTACTGTATTCCCGTCATCTTCAACTGTCATGCCTTCATTGAGTGGAATTGCCGATCGATTTTACTCGTTAGTCATTTGTTGTGCCGCTCTTGCTTCTCTTTGCCTATGACGAAATATGCGTTCGATCTCTGGATCTACAGGAACCAAGTTTCGATCAGGTGCTCCTTGCATACAAGCCCTGAAATAGCAAAATTAACACAAAATTAAATTGAAGTCAATAATAAACTAAACCTAGTAAGCTAACTAATACTAATCTAGATAAGTTCGAATTAGTGTCACAAAGATAAAATTAAAACTAAATTTCAATCCCCGGCAACGGCGTCAAAAACTTGTTCACGAAATTATTTGTTCCGATTTAAAATTCACCACCAGTGTACGGTTCGTTAACAAGTAGCAAAATGGACTATAAGTCCAAGTATCGATCCCACAAGGATTGAATTAGTTCAAGTTAACCTATTATGACCTTAACCGAAACATGAAAATCAAATTGATGTTTTGTACTTTAACTAAAAAGATGTAAACTTTGATGCAAGTATGAATGAAAAATTATACTAAATGCAAAATAACTTGGATGCAATTTAACTCAAGTTTATGGAATTAATGAATATACTAACGCACTAGGATCACAAATCCTCAAGCAATACCCGTTGAATTTTTAATTATACAAATTTGACATACAGTCCCACAAAAGATGAATCAATATTCCTATTTTAATTTAGCAATCTCTCTCGAGCAATGTCAAACCTATCCCAATATATGATTCGACTATATTTCTATGATGAATACTAACATACCGAAATGCATTATAAATTCATGAATATCCAATGATTCACACAAGGCATAGAGGTATATTTCTATCCCCTATCGGACCCTATGATAATTTATACTATATCGAACCTATTTTCCTTCTTTCGAATGCATAAAATAGGCCACCACTATTATATAATTACGTGCACAATAATCATATGAAAATAAAAACGTAATAAATCAATCAAATCCGAAACTTGCATTTAAATACGTCAAAAATCCAAATCAACAATCAAACGTAGTATTACAAGGTTCATCGATCTCCTAACAATGATAAATTTAGCCTAACATGCTAAAAAGAAGAAAACATAAAAATAGTTGAAGAAACGTCATCACTCGAATCAATCTTCAATCGAATCTTCACTTGGCGTGATGTTATCTTCTTGTTCTCTCCTCGTTTCTCTTTCATAATCTCTCAAAAACTTGTAAAAACGGCGTCCCCATCTTTCTAGTCCAGTTTTTATTTTTATAGGACTCTAAAAATATTGTTTCCAAAAGAGTTTCAGCGGAAAAAGGAAACAGCAGTTTCGCCCTAGAAATACTCTATGCGACCGCATAGAGTAAATTTTTTTGTGACATTTTACTTGCGGTATGCCTCTATGCAACCGCATAGAGGGGTCGCATAGTGCTACCAACTATGAAATATGTTCATTTTGGTCCTTCTGCTTGAATCTTTCACTTCTTGGCATCTTTTCTTCATTCTTTCCATTCCATCATCCCATGATATCATCAATTGGCAATTGGCTTAATCAATTTCTCGATTTGTTCATCGGGTCAACTTTTGAATGATTGCACTTTGGTCCCTGAACTTTCACTTTGCATCATTTTAGTCCTTTTTCGCGTCTTTTCTCCTAAATTTCACCATATTCATCGTTGTTCCCTACAATTCACAAATGTAATGAGATTAAGTCACAATTCAATCGTTTTGCTCATTTTTCAGTCATGTTTATAACCTAAATAAGTGTGCAAAAACACACTTATCACCTAACTCACGTTGCTGCTCTGATACCGGTTGTTATGGTTGGATTCCAAATCCCAACCTACTTCAATCGTCCAGTAAGAATTAACACAGAATTGTAAATGAAATTAGTTAGCCAACTATATTTAATTGATGTTCTGAAGGAAATTACAATGAAACTAGAATGGAGAAGAGAGAAGAAAGAGAATCAGCTAGAGAGGAATGAGAATCAGGTGATCTACTTCACACACATTGCCCTCCCTCTCCCTTCCTACTGTTATAACGGAAAAGAAAAGAAAATGAAAGCATGTTTTGCCTATTAAAATTAAGGTCTCTGTGTGACACCGTTTCCTCATTTTTGAATTGCAGGTTATGACTGTTAGCTTGTCTCCTCTTCCTTCTTCTTAAGCCTTCTTTTCTCTGTTGCCTCTCTTATTCCTTAGCCCACATTTCATATCATATCTATAAAAAGATAAAAAGCAACTAATGTTTTATATGCATTTTCTTTTGTTAATTTTGGGGTTACCTAATTAATAAGAAGTTCATCTTATGCTGCTTCTCATCTGCAGGACCAATAATTTTACCCAACAATCGTCAAAGACAAACAGGAGGAATGAGGAAAGGAAGGCTTCTGAAGCCAGTGGAAATACACGAGGATGGTATAGTTTATTCATGAGACCCGACACAGTAAGTTTAGAGTCAATCTTTCTATATAAAATGTATTTATTATTTACATCAGGTGTTTTCCTTCTCATCTAGGATTCCTATGGAAGGAAAAATCTGTTTTTAGGTTTAGATCTTTAGTATAATTTTTGAGTGTCCCATAGTTTAAAGACTTGAAATGAATTTTGAGATGAAATCAAACTTTCAGGTAATTATTTCATTTGTGTCCTCTGCTATTAGTGGTTTGGCATGGTTACTCGTACAGTGTATCTTCATCAGCCTTGATTTTGTTCATTAATATGCTGCAATGCTCTACAACCATTTTGTTTTTTTTTTTTTAAGAATATTGTATTTTCAAATGTAGTCACATGAAAACATTGGCTGAAAATTAGATCAACTGCCATAGTAGTGGATAGTAATTAGCTTATGAGAGCTTCAATGGATGGAGCCTAAAGCTAATTGCTGGAACGAAAAATTTCCAAACGAACAATTTCAACGAAATCTTTTAATTTCTTATTTTACTATAAAAATTCTTGTGATTTCTATCCATAAGTCACCTAGAAAGTGAAAAGTTGGATTAATCATCAAAAATTTGATCTTTTTGAACTCTGTCTATAACTCACTAGAGGCTCGGGACAGCATGAAAAACCAAAAGCTCTGCCCTCCCTCTCTACCAATTCAAGGGATGGAAGGGTAAAGGCCTTTGGTGTCCCATCCAGTTAAGAATTAGGGCTCATAATCACTATGGCATTTCATTACTGTCATTTTATATGTTTATGGTTACAATTATCTACGCTCCCAATGGGGCATATATGATACTTGGGCTCCAAGAGGGGGAGATATAAGAAAAATTACCAACTTGACCTAAGCATTCGCAACAAAATATTTTCTTTGTGCATCGGTAAAAAAGAAAAAAATGCTTTATGGGGGGAGAGGACTCATATTTTTCCACCACGGCGTGCATTTCATGTCATTGCTCCTCGACCTGCGGAAAGAGATTTATATTGATTTATACTTGGAATACTTGGGTTGTGTGCTATTCCTACAAAGGATGTCAATAATAATTAGCTGGTTCATCAATCATAACTAAGTAAATTAATACTATTGGTTGGAGTTTTGATTGTGTTTGCCGACTGGCCCAAGTTGGGTAAATACAATCTTCATTGTAATGGAATGTACTTGATGAATGATATTCAATCATATTCTTCTGTCTCCCAAGTTTGTTTTTCGGCTTTCGTGTTATTTAACTTAAGAGATAGGACTTGGAGTTGACTCTTTCTAGATGGTTCTGAAATTTCTTTGATCAATTAGACCATAACAGCCTCCTTTACTGAAGGAGTAAACAGAAAATGCCAGTAGCAGCTTTGAACTAATATGTGAACTTTCTTCCCCTTAGATGAATAAAATATCCCCCTTTCCTATATTAATGATTATTCTGCATGGATTTGTGCATTAATTTCTTGACATTACTGACTTGACTTCAACTTGATGATCTAGTCTGCTACTTCACACTGTAGGTCGTTGAAAACATTGCTTGAAAATTTGGTGCTAGTAAAAGTGAATTACCAGATAGAGAAGCTGATGATCTTGCTGTGCGCATTGCATTGGGAGAAACTCGAGTGATTGCCGATACAAAAAAAGCTCTTTCAAAGGCTGGTATTAATGTTTCCTCATTAGAGGAGTTCGCCTCTGGGAAACTGGTGGTTTGAAGAGAAGCAACCATGTTATCTTGGTGAAGAACTTGCCCTATGGTTCATCTGAAAGTGAACTGGCTGATATGTTAGGGAATATGGCAGATTGGATAAAGTTATACTACCACCCACAAAAATTTTGGCTTTGGTATCTATTTTCTTTTCCTCCTTTTCTGGTCTCTCTATATAATTCAGTATTTGGTTTTCGGACATATGCTTTAGTCAAGCTCGCAATTTTATAACCATATTACTTTCTGTTCCTTGAATAGTGTGTATTTATGTAATATGTAATGTTTTAAAGGTGACAAACAATTACCCTTAGTACCTCATAAATATTAATATCATATTTTTAAGATTAAGCTTCTCTCCTTAATATTATCCCGTTTCTCTGCCTCAGAGAGAGACCTGTCTTTAGGATAGTCGATATGGACTAGAGATGAACTGCAGTGGCTGCTCTTCAGACTGTATGTTCATCCAGAAAAGTTCGATAGGAAGGTGCTTTCTTCTAATTCTGTTATAAAAAGTATCTTCTGTACTAGGTCAATTTTGATTAGCACCTTCATCTTAATAGGTGTTTATTTTCATAAATTTATTATCATGTGCAACGTGCAGTTAGAGGGACAGCTGTGCGACTAGTGATCCCAATCTTGGCTAACACGAGGGTTATATTTGGTAGTGCTTCTTTGATCACAGCAACAATAACGTCACCAATATGAGCATATCGACAATTGCTAGCTCCTATGATTCAAATACGCATCAATTCTCGAGCCCCGCTGTTATCTGCTACATTTAAATGGGTCTGAGGTTGAATCATATCAATTTTTTAGTCTATTCTTCCAATGCAAAGGATGAAGAAAAAAAGGAATATTTTTTTGTCCAAAAAAAGAAACTTTCATCCCCAAGATTCATTTCTGTTGGTTCTACATTTTTATCCTGAAATAATGAATTGAGTTCGTATAGGCATTTTGGATGCTACTATTGTAATAGCCCTTCTAGCTATATTTTCGGTTACTCCACCCATTTCGTATAGTATTCGACCTGGTTTAACAACTACCCAATATTCAGGGGATCCCTTTCCCGAACCCATACGTGTTTCAGCGTGTCTTACTGTAACTGGTTTGTCTGAAAATATAAGGACCCATATTTTTCCACCACGGCGTGCATTTCGTGTCATTGGGGAAGTCACTAGATATGCTTACTGAATAATCGTCACTATAACTTCTTACTGTCCTCCCACAGTTCATCCTGTTTGCTTGTAATCTTCGCTACTGAGGAATTATTGGATTTAAAATAGAGTGATAAAGATCCTTCTGGCAAAACATTCAATGATCATTTGCTGACTTAGAACTTATAACACTTGTCACCTGTCATGAAGCCCTTGTTTGGGCTCCAATAAACCAAAAATACATTTTTCCAAAACTCATTTTTAACAGCATATTCTCCAAAAAAATTACTAATCCAAAATACATTTCCCCAAAACCTCTTTAAAATGGAGCCCAAACAAGGGCGAAATAATTCCTGATGGCTAGCTTGCTCTTGGAGATGTAATTGGCTGGAACTAGCTGAGCTTAATCACATATTATGTGATGAAGAGAGGATGACATATCAAATAACTTGAATATGATACATGGGAAGTTGATGCCAAATTGATGCAGGAAATGCACAAACTTGATAAAGAACAATAAGATAAAGAGAAGAGGGGATCAAAGAGAAGAATTGAGGGCAAGAAGAATTGTTTTATTCATATAATTCAAGTGTGTTGAAAATAATTCCCTAAGTCCCTTCACATAGTGAGAGACTTTGCAACTAAACAAAATTTTTTCCTATCTAGATAAACTAAAATAAAAGATGACATCAATTTCCCATCTTGATAAATTAAAATAGAAGATAACATCAAATTCCAATTCTACTTAATCGTAGTCTTTCGTCTTGAATAGACTTTTAACACTTTCAGTGTTGCATCAGGAAACTTGCTAATCTACTGGCATCTCTTGCCTTATTTAATTAAGCTGCGGATGTCCTTGTGTCTAGTAAAATTTGATTTTTTTATGCATCAGTTATATGTTTCCAATTGTGCATTGGATATTGCTTGTAGTGATTATTGAACTTATATATATATTCACATTCCTGACGGTAATTATTCTGTTTATAATTATTTCATTCATGATACTCCAGGTTAAATTCGTTGAAGCAGCTGAAGCAAGTGCATCTTTTAAAGGTTTAGCTTACAAGCGTTACGAGTAAGGTCATTTGCTGGCTACATGTTTGTCATGTGCTGTAATAGGGTCTCTTCTGACTTCTTTCGTTAAGCTACCTAAGCCGCTAATAATTGGAAAATAAACTTTAAGATGCCATATATATGTGTTTGGGTTG
>NC_036257.1:16806248-16829178 GCF_002742605.1 Olea europaea var. sylvestris | reverse complement strand
TAAAAGTACCTGGGGACCTCCAATATAAAGTTTTGGGATTTCTTTGAATTCAGTAACAATTTTTTCTCTCACTTGTCAGTAACTTAAGGCCTAACTAAGACTTAATAAATCTTAGTTCCATTTGTTACTAATTTGTTGTTATCTGCTAAATTCATATTTCTTATGGCATCAGTAAAACTTCTATTGTGAAAGTCTTCGTTGTGAAGCTGGAAATGATATGTCGACATAGGGATGCTCCACTGTATTTGGAATGGACACCTGGTAATATTCTAAGTCCAAATCCTACCTCAGTGGGTGGTTCAAATAATAATGTTATATGGATGAATGAGAGAAAAAACTTTTTATTCTTTTTCTCAATAATTATTCCAATACAACTTGCCCCAATATATACACCATACACGATAGTAGGAAAAGGAAAAAATATTCTAACTAAAGAAGAAAATTAAACTTTCCTAACCTAGAGACAATCATACCATAAATATAAATACAATAATCCCATGATTGATTTGGGATTCCTACAATCACCCTCAAGTTGGATAGTAGATATTGATTATATCCAACTTGCAGATGAAATCATCAAAAGTTTGTCTATGTAGTCCTTTAGTGAACACATCCGCCGTTTGTTCTTTGGTAGGGACATAGATCATGCAAATGATGCCGTCTTCAATCTTTTCTTTGATGAAGTGTCCGTCCACTTCAACGTGTTTGGTTCTGTCATGTTAGACTGGGTTGAGTGAGATATTGATAGTTGCCTTGTTATCACAATAGAGCTTAATTGGGAATTTCATTGTGGCTTGTAGTTCTTCTAAGAGTTTTTTTAACCAAAGGCTTTCACACATTCCTTGAGCAGCTGCTCTAAACTCTGCTTCCGTACTACTTCTAGCGACTACATTCTATTTCTTACTTCTCCAAGTTACTAAGTTGCCCCATACAAAAGTACAGTAACCAGTGGTTGATCTTCTATCTTCTATTGCTCCTGCCCAATCAGCATCAGTGAATATTTCTATTTTCCTTTTTTATTTTTCTTGAACAACAATCATTTTCCCGGAGAACCTTTGAGATATTTCAGAATCTTGTGTACTGCTTCTAGGTGGGTTTCCCTTGGAAAATGCATGTGCTGGCTTACCACACTAACTGCAAATGCAATGTCGGGTCTAGTGTGCGATAGGTAGATTAGCTTTCCTACTAGTCGCTGGTATCTATCCTTATCAACCAATTCTCCCATGTTGTTGGTCCTTTTTTCAGTATCCATAGGAGTGTTACTTGGTTTACAACCAAGCATACCTGTCTCAATCAAGAGGTCCAGGACATATTTTCGTTGTGAGACACTAATACCCTTCTGATAGATACATTGAGTAACTAAGAAGAAGGATGAAGATTTTCTGAGATAGTCTCTTTCGCTGGAAACACCAAGGTAACTCCTCAATGTTTCGAACTTTCCTCTGGACAAAGTTTTTGTTAAGATATCAGCATATTGCTCACTTGAATTGCAATGCACAAGCTTCATTTCCAAGCCTCTCTTGAGCTTCCCTAATTGAATGATATGTAATCTTTATGTGTTTTGTTCTCCCATGGAATACTGGATTTTTTACCATTGCAACCGTTGATTAGTTGTCACAATAAATGATTGTTGCATCAGATTGTATGTATCCAAGATCCTCCAACATTTTCCTCAACCAAACAGCTTGGTTTGTCGCCTCAGATGCTGCTATATACTCTGCTTCAGCAGTTGATTGTACTACAGTCTTCTGCTTCATCGAATTCCAACACACAATGTTTGAACCAACATAAAACACATAGCTTGAGATACTCTTCATGTCATCTGCTAAACTTGCCGAGTCACTATCTGTATAACTAGTTAAAACCAAGTCCTCTGATCTCTTGAACCAAATCCCCATATTATCACTTCCTTTTATGTACCTAAGAACTCTTTTTGCCGCTTGAAAACGTAATTCACTTGGCTCTTGTCTGAATCTGGACAGCACATTTGCAGCATAGGTGATATCTGGTCTTGTTGTTGTAAGATATAGCAAGCAACCGGTTAGACTTCTATAGATCTTTTCATCCACTCTCTTAGTACCATCTTCCTTCATTAACTTTAGATTTTGTACTAATGGAGTGCTAACCGATTTGCAATTTTCCATATGGAACTCCTTCAACACTTCCTTAACATATCTCTTTTGGCAAACAAAGATACTTTCTTTAGTTTGTTCAATTTCCATTCCAAGAAAATATTGCATCTCACCAAGATCTATCATTTCAAAACCTTTCTTCAATTCCTCCTTCACTTCTTCAATCAAGGTGCAATTGCTACCGGTTATTAGCAAATCATCAACATATAAGGATATGATGATCATTCCTTCTTCCACATATTTTATGTAAAGTGCTTGCTCATTTACACTTTTAACAAATCCCAAACGGCACAAGTGATTATCAATGCGGCTGTACCAGGCCCTTGGAGCCTGTTTTAAACCATACAAAGCCTTTTTTAATAGATACACTTTGTCTTCCTCACTTGCCACTGCAAAGCCTTCCAGTTGTTCAATGTAGATTACTTCATTTAAGTACCCATTTAGAAAAGCAGATTTTACATCCAACCGATGTATCTTCCACATTCTTTGAGCTGCAATTGCAAAAATAACCTAATAGTTTCATATCTTGCAACTGGTGCAAATGTATTAGCAAAATCGATTCCAAACTGCTGTGCATACCCCTTCACTACCAATCTGGCTTTGAACTTGTTTATTGATCCATCAGGGTTCATCTTGGTTTTGAACACCCACTTGACCCCAATCACATGCTTATCAACTGGTCTGTCAACTAGTTTCCAAGTCTTATTCTTTTCAATCATATTTAGTTCTTCTTTCATTGCTGCCAACCAGTCCTGTGAACTCACAGCATCAGCTAAATTCGATGGCTCCAGTATGGCAGAGTTGCATCTAGCATATACATCAGCAAGGGGTCTTATCTTCAGCACAATATTTTCTGAGTCTGAGTCAACATCCTGATCTGGACCAACTGGTTCTTCTCCATTTATGATAGTGTCCTCAATTTCATGAGCAACCAGCCTTGGAACTTGCTGGTTTTCCAGGCTTCTTGTTTCCCAATTCTAGGTAGCACTTTCATCAATTTTAATAACTCTGCTGGATATTATCTTCTTGGTTTGTGGAATATAAACTCGATATCCTTTTGCATTACTACAATAGCCAACTAAAACACCAACCTCAGCTTTTTGGCTAAGCTTATCCCTCTTTGCTTCAAGTAAATGAGTGTAACAAACACTTCCAAAAACCTTTAAATGTGCCACATCTGGTTTTATTCCATACCAGGCTTCATAGGAAGTTTTTCTTTCCAATGCTTTAGTAGGAAGTCGGTTTAAAAGATACACAGCTGTGCTAACAGCTTCTGCCTAGAATTGTTTGGGAAAATTCTTTTCAAACATGAGACATCTTGCCATCTCCATGACTGTTCTGTTCTTCCTCACATAGATGTCATTTTGCTGAGATGAGTATGGGATTGTAAGCTGATACTTTATCCCCATATCATCACAAAAATTATCAAAGTGGCTGCATTTATACTCAGTTCCATTATCAGTCCTAATGGCCTTTATCTTGCTGTGACATTCATTTTCCACTTGTTTTTTGAATTTCAGAAATACAGCTACCACATCTGATTTCAGTTTTAGAAAAAACACCCAACACATTCTGGTTGAATCATCAATAAAGAGTATGAAGTACTTGCTGCCATTAAGTGTCTGTGTATTCATTGGACCACACACGTCAGAATGAATTAATTCCAATTTATTCATAGCTCTCCTTGACAGATTTTTAGGAAATGGCATTATGGTCAGTTTGCCCTTTTGACACACCTCACATATACATGTTTCATCACCTATATCTGGAATGTTTTCAACAAATTCCAGCTTGTGCAATTGCTTCAATGATGTGTAATTAACATGACCAAATCGTTTGTGCCATAAAGAGGAATCAACCAGTGCAAGAAAGTGCCTGATTTTTCACATTTTTCCATTCCAATGGAAAGCTTCTTTGTTTCATTTTGACAGACATTAGCTCTTGATTTTTTGAATCAAATGTGGCACAACCATCTCCTTTGAAGATCAATGTATATTGCTTCTCAATTAATTGACCAACACTAATTAAATTCTGGTCAATTTCTGGCACAAAAAGAACATTAGAAATGAGTTTAGTACCTGATGGTGTTTGAACTGAAATCACACATATTCCCCTAACTTCCACATGTTCTCCATTGCCAACTTTAACCTTTGATCTGTAGGCATCATTCAACTCGACAAAGATACTTGTATCTGATGTCATATGATGAGTAGAGCAACTGTCTAACAGCCAAGTCTTCACACTGTTGCTGACTTTAAAATTGATGGCTGTGAACAAGTGCTCTTCCTGGTTTTGTTGCTGATTTTCAGCCACTTGAGCTTGAGGCTTTGATTGCTTGTCTTTTATGCTTTTACAAACCTTTTGAATATGTCCAAATTGCTTACAACCTCGACATTGAACTTCAGGTTTGTACCAGCACCATTTGGGAGAGTGCCCTGTCTTTTTGCAATGAACACAAGGTGGATAAGCTCCACTTTTGCTTGCACCTTTGTTGCTTTCCCCCTTCTTTCTTTCATCTTGCTGCTTTTTAGTCCCAAAACTAGTTTGAGCCTTATATCTCCCTTTAGCAAACAAGGCCCCTTTTACCTATTCTTCTTGCCTCATCAGCCTTCTTTGTTCAGTAGCCTGCATAGCATTCACCATTTCTGATAAGGTGATCGTAGACAAGTCTCTTGAATCCTCAAGAGATGAAATCTTTGCCTCAAATTTTTTAGGCAGGCTGATCAACACTTTCTCCACAATTCTTCTGTCAGGCAGATCATCTCCCAGCAGCCTTATCTGATTTACAACCTTCAACAGCCTATCAGCATACTCCTTAACTAATTCTGAGTCTTTCATCTTCAAAGTTTCATACTCCCTCCTCAGGTTTAACACTTGCATTTGCCGTGTTCTTGCATTGCCCCTGAATTCCTCCTTCAAACTGTCCTAGGCTTCCTTGGCCGTTTCACAAGTGATTATCCTTGTGAAGATGGAGTCAGAAATAGCAGAATGGATGCATGAGAGAGCCTTAAACTTCTTAGCAACTTCTTCACTATGTTGCTTAAGTTGAGAAATTGTTGGATTTGCTCTAAGTGCTGGTGGTTCACTTCCAGTTTCAGTTATCTCCCACAGGTCGTATGCCTTCAGGTAAGCCTTCATTTTTGCTACCCAAAAATCATAATTTTCACCTATAAATACTGAGGGCAGAGGTGCTGAGAAACCACTTGAAGCCATCCTTAGAACTCTCAAGAATCAGTTGGTTGTGTAGTGAAGGTCTGCTGGTTTTTTCTTGAACCTATCTCTCGTTTTTTTTTTTCAATTTCTTCTAAGACTAGGTCAGCTCTGATACCACTGATAGATACATTGAGTAACTAAGAAGAAGGATGAAGTTTTTCTGAGATAATATTCAATATACAACTTCCATTCTTGGCTGGTATTAGAAAATATATATAGTAAAAGTGTTGTGACCTTTTTCATCAACCACTACCTACCTACCATTGCCATACTTTTAGACAGATTATATGGCATTACATATGGCCATACTATGACAGATTTTTCAATATACAAATACATTAAAATATACTCCAAACAAGTACTACAAAATACACTATCTTTGGACAGCAAAAGTATCAACTAGCATTAACACCTTCCTTGATCTAGCTACTTCCATCCCCAAGAAGTATCTCTCCTGCCCCAGATCTTTTACTTCAAATTCTGTGGCTAGACTCCCTTTTAGTCTCTCTACCTCAACTGTATTATCTCCAGTAAGGATTATCTCATCAACATATACGATCAGAATGGTCTTTGTTCCATCTTCAAATATCTTGAAAAACACAGTGTGATCTGATTGTCTTTGTTGATATCCCTGATTTTTCAGCACTTTTGCAAATCTGTCAAACCATGCTCTGGGTGACTGTTTCAGACCATACAGAGATTTATTCAGTTTGCATACTTTGTTTTCTTCACCTTTCTTAGAGAATCTTGGTGGTAGCATCATGTAGACTTCTTCATCCAACTGCCCATTTAAAAATGCATTCTTAATGTCAAGTTGTTGGAGTGGTCAATCCAAGTTTGCTGCTAGTGATAGAAGGACCCGAACTGTATTCAGTTTTGCAACTAGTGCAAAAGTTTCCGTGTAGTCTATTCCATAAGTTTGAATATATCCTTTTGCAACTAGACGAGCTTTGTACCTTTCTATTGTCCCGTTTGCTTTATATTTTACATTAAACACCCACTTGCACCCGACAGGTCTCTTTCATTTCGGTAGTTTCATCACATCTCATGTTTCATTTATTTTCAGGGTTTTTATTTCTTCCATTACTGCTTCCCTCCACTTGGGGATTTCCAATGCTTCTTGAATATTTTTTGAAATTTCTGTACTGTTAAGGTTAGCAACAAAAGATCGAAAAACTGGAGATAAAGCTTTATAAGAGATAAACTTTGAGATAGGATGGAGGGTGCATGACCGCGTTTGTTTTCTGAGAGCAATAGGTAGATCAGTGTCGGATGATTTTGAAGGAGGCTCATGAAGTTCTGGAGCTATCACTGGTTCTGACTCTCTTGGTGCTTCGAGTGTGGGGTCATAGTTTGATTTTTGCCTTCTTGAGTAAACTATTGTTTCTTTGCCACGTTGTTCTTTCTGTTCTCCCCCTGAGTTTAAGCTTCCTTCTATTGATGGCATGACGGGATAGAGTGGTATTGGTTGTTTAGTGATGGATTTGGAGGGATTAATGAAAATTTTCAAGAACCGATCTTCACTAATGTTCTCCCCCTGAAGAGAGGTTTTTTGGAAGTATGGATGATTTTTGAAGAAAGTGACATCAAGACTCACGAATAATCTTTTCGTCATAGGATCATAGCATTTATACCCTTTTTGTATAGGTGAATACCCAATAAATACACACTTAACTACACGGGGTTCGAGTTTGTTTCGATGATGAAAGTGCATGTGTACAAAAGCCGTTCTTAGGGGTAAGTTAGAGTTAAGGTGAGAGTTAGGGAAGAAGGTTTGGAATTTTTGGAGAGGAGTTTCGAAATTGAGGGTGCGACTAGGCAATCTGTTAATGAGGTAGGCAGATGTTAAAATGGCATCACCCCAGAAAGTATTGTTTACACCGGTGGTGAACATCAGTGCTCGAGCTATCTCAAGTAGGTGTCTATTTTTACGTTCAGCAACTCCATTTTGTTGTGGGGTATCGACACAAGAACTTTGATGGATTATCCCATTATCTTGAAGCTAGGTTTTTAAGGTATTATTGAAGTATTCTATGCTATTATCTGTGCGCAGAATTTGAATTTTTGTCTGGAATTGAGTTTGAATCAATGTATGGAAATTTATGAACACGGAACGAACTTAGATCTTTTTTTTTAATAGATAGGCCCAACAAATTTGAGTGTGATCGTCAATAAATGTGACAAACCATCTTGTGTGAGTGCGATTGGGGATTCGTGAAGGCCCCCATGAATCACTGTGAATCATACTAAATGGTCGAGATGGTTTATACACGAAATTTGGGAATGAAGAACGATGATGTTTTGCGAGTTCACAACTTTCACAAATAAAATCAGAAGATATTTTATTAAAAAAAAGTGATGGGAATACATGTATTAAATATTGAAAGCTGGGGTGTCCCATTCTATAATGCCATAAAAGAAGTTCACTAAAACACACAGTGGGAAGAAAAGAAATTAGCTGAACAATTTGAATATTTTGTTAATTGGCTAATGGATAATAAATTGCATGATAAATTTGAGACATGTAGTACGTGCTCGAGAGTGATTGAGTTAGAGATATGAATACTCCCTTTCCCAGCCACTGAAGATAATGAACCATCTGCAATTTTAACTTTAAGGTTGCTCGCACATGGTGAATAAGAAGAAAATAAGTTATAGGAGTCCGTCATGTGATCGGATGCACCGGAATCAATAATCCATGGTACCTTTGAAAGTGTGGTGGTGTTTAGGGCTCTCAAGAAATTACCTCTATGGGCCAAAGAACTTGACGAACTAGGTGACTGAAAGCTAGAAAACACTTTGTAGAGTTGTTCAAGTTGCTCATGACTAAAAGCACCACTCGGAGTAGAATTCTGTATTTCAGTGGAGTCAACTGCACCTTGATAGCCGTGATTTCTATTATTCTGTCTTGTTTCCAGTTAGATGATTTTCCGTGTAAATCCCAGCATGTGTCTTCTTAATGTCCATGTTTTCGACAGTGTTCACACCATGGGCGACCCTTTATTTGTTTTTAGCCCCATCCAATTTTAGGTGATCCTCTAGACATTTGCACTCCCAAATTTGGCACATCATAAGAATGTTTTTTAAAATTTGGCACCAGCTCCATGTGGCCCATATCCACTTAATCCAATAGGCCCAATAGAGTTAGGACCCGGCGGCCCAATTGAATCTAAAATAAGGGTCGATCCTTCTACAGAATGTCCAGACCCATTCCCGACAATAGATGACCCATTCTTTAGCATGGTTTGCCGGTGACTTTCCTCACGTCTAACTTCAGCGAAGACGTCGCGTGTGGAGGGCAGTGGTTGGCGACTGAGAATTTGCCCCCTCACTTCATCCAGTTCGCGGTTCAGTTCGGCCAAGAATTCATATACTCATTCACTTTCTACCCTTTTCTTGTATCGAACTCCATCACTGGGGCAGTCCCGCTGTTCATCAACGCTGAGATCTAATTCTTGCCAAAGGGTGGTCATTTCCATGTAGTACTCAGTAACGGTCCTTTCTCCTTGTTTAGCCGGCCAAAATTTCGTTTTAATTTCAATGATTTGTGATGAGTCTTCTGCATCTGAGTACAAATCCCATGCGGTGTCCCATATGTCTTTTGCGGTAGCCATGAAGAGAAAAATTTTCCCAATTGACGGTTTCATTGAATTAACAAGCCACGCCATCAACATGGAATTTTCAAATTTCCACTTCTGTTGGAGGTTTGCATCCGTAGGTTGTTTCACTTCTTCGGTAAGATAGCGAATTTTTCCTTTCTCGTCGACTACCAATTTGATGGATTGAGCCCATTCCCAGTAGTTTGTACCGTTGAGTTTCTCCACGGTAAGTTGAAAGGAGGAACTATCGATTCCAATTGAATTAATGGTGGTGACAGGGTCGACCTTGCTGGTTTCGGATTCGGAGAAAACTGATTCCTTACTGTGGGCTGTGTTTTCAGCCATTGATTTCTGGGTTTTAGTGTTTCCCGTGCTCTAATACCATATGGACGAATGAGAGAAAAAAAAATTTATTCTTTTTCTCAATAATTATTCCAATACAACTTGCCCCAATATATACACCATACACGATAGTAGGAAAAGGAAAAAGTATTCTAACTAAAGAAGAAAATAAAACTTCCCTAACCTAGAGACAATCATACCATAAATATAAATACAATAATCCCATGATTGATTTGGGATTCCTACAATTCCTACATGTTATTATGGATGAACATGACTCCAACAGAGTTCTGCTAGAGCAACAGCTGGAAGATATAACAGATATTGATATTGATCCTGATAGAATTGAGGTTATTTCTGGAGTCTAATTGTTTTTGTTATCATCCTCCGTAGTATACTTGCATGCTTGATGCGAGGTCTTTTATATTCATTATAAATAAGAAACAGGCACTTGGTCAAAATAAAAGATAGAGCTCCTTGAAGTATGAAGTTCCAGTCTACCTCATCGGAGTCGAGTTCTCTTAACCAGAGAGAAATAATACAATATTAGAAGGAATATTGTTCCGTTTAGTTTTCAATTTTAATTCGTATTTTAGGAAATATAATTAGATTTAGTTCAGTTGCTTTTATTATATATTCCCTGCTTAGAATAGAATAATTGAATCCTTATATAAAGGGCTATCACGTTTTGTAATAAAAGAACCTTTGATATATGATAAATTGATATTTTCTCATTCTCTTCCTTTCTCTTCGTCTCTCCCTTTCCCCTTCTATAATTCTGTCATAGCATCCTGCGCCCATTTGACCTTAATAAATAATTCTACATAGACTTGCTGCCAATCAACTATTTGACTATATTTTTGGACGAGGATAGGCCTTTTGCATGTTTAATTCTATTTGTGATAGATGTTATATTGATTTGCATGTGCTAGTTATTTTTTCCTGAGTAATCTACTGATAGTATAAAGTGAAAGGATTAAGTGCAAAAACATTGAATTCAGTAACTACTTTTTCTCTCACTTGTCAGTAACTTAAGGCCTAACTAGGACTTACATAAATCTTAGTTTCAGTTGTTACTAATTTGTTGTTATATGCTAAATTCATATTTCTTATGGCATCAGTAAAACTTCTATTGTGAAAGTTATGGTTGTGAAACTCTAAATGATTTGTCAACATAGGGATGCTCCATGTATTTGGAATGGACACCTGGTAATATTCTAAGTCCAAATCCTACCTCAGTGGATGATTCAAATGATAATGTTATTGTGGATGAACATGACTCCAACAGAGTTCTGCTAGAGCAAAAGCTAGAAGTTATAACAGATATGGATATTGATCCTGATAGAATTGAGGTTATTTCTGGACTCTAATTGTTTTCGTTATCATTCTCCGTAGTATACTTGCATGCTTGATGCAAGGTCTTTTATATTCATTATAAATAAGAAACAAACATTTGGTCAAAATAAAAGATAGCGCTCCTAGGAGTATGAAGTTCCAGTCTACCTCATCGGAATTGAGTTCTCTTAACCGGAGAGAAATGATACAATATTAGAAGGAACATTGTTACGTTTAGTTTTCAATTTTAATTCGTATTTTAGGAAACATAATTAGATTTAGTTTAGTTGCTTTTATTATATATTTCCCGCTTAGAATAGAATAATTGAATTCTTATATAAAGGGCTATCACGTTTTGTAGTAAAAGAACCTTTGATATATGATAAATTGATATTTCCTCATTCTCCTCTTTTCTCTTCGTCTCTCCCTTTCCCCTTTGTCTATAATTCTGTCATAGCATCCTGCATCAATTTGATCTTGATAAATAATTCCACATAGACCTGCTGCAATCAACTATTTGACTATATTTTTGGAGGAGGATAGGCCTTTTGCATGGTTAATTCTATTTGTGATAGATGATATATTGATTTGCGAGTGCTAGTTATTTTTTTCCTGACTGCTGATAGTATAAAGTGAAAGGATTAAAGTGCAAAAACATTGAGTTTTATGTGATATTTTCCTGATTATAGTGCAAGATATTGTGGCATATTGGTATGTTCTTTTAGGTTTTTCAAGTAGTATGGTTGTTTTCTTAGAACAGTTCCTACTACAGGTAGTCAGTCTTTTTGTCATGTTGTTTTTTGTTGCAGTCCCGCTCAGTATATGTAAAGTACCTGAATTTCAAAACATCGGATGAGAACTTGAAGAGGCATCTCACAGAGCATTCAGAGGAAGGAAGAGTACATAGTGTCAGGGTAGGTCTTTCTTCGTCCCTGTCAGCTTGTATTACTAACAATTTAGTACATTCAATTATTGCATTTACTGCTGTTGTCATTGGAGCTCTATCTTCTATTCGTTTTAATTCTATCTTAGGTGAAGAAGCATGTAAAAAATGGAAAGAAAGTTTCAATGGGTTTTGGTTTCATAGAGTTCGATTCTGTTGATACAGCAGTGAATGTTTGCAGGGATTTACAGGTAATCTTCTGAATTGTTGCTTGTTCTACATCAATTGCATGTGATGAGTCTTCATGTGTGTTTCTCACTTTCTCCTCCTCTTGTCTTACCTTTTTATTTATCACCTCAGGGAACTGTTTTGGATGGGCATGCCCTCATATTGCAACTTTGTCATGCTAAAGAGGATGAAAACCACCATAAAAAAGTTGATAATGACAAAGAGTTCAACAAAATTGATAGTAAGGAATGTTGCTTTTGAGGCAACAGATGAAGATCTTTGACAGCTGTTTAGTCCATTTGGCCAGGCATAGTCTCTGATGTTTTTTATTTTTTATTTTTGCTGTAATGAAATGATTCTGTGTTCTTTATTTTTGTGTCAATTATGTTTTGTAGCAATGAAAGATGATGTGTATATAGTTCCGAACTTTGGACTGAGGATTTCTATGTTACGTTGATTAAATATTATTTTATGAACTTCTCCTTCTCAATTGCCTTCTAACTTGTACTTAAATAAAATTTTGGCTACTTGGAAGTGATAGTAAAAATGAAATGTTTCATTTGGAATGCTGGAGGGAGGAAAATGGCAAATGCTGTTATTGTTTTTGCAGTTTGCCTTGTTCTTTGACTTTCTTTTAGAGCCCAAACTGATCTTTATTCTGGGGATGGGGCGGTGTCATCCCTACAATAAATAATCCTCGCCTCTACTCTCTCAGCCATTCTTCACTCCCTGACCAAGCTTGAGGTTGCAATAAATGAAATATATAACTTTCATTTCTTGATGTTTATGAATTTCACATTAATGTTTAATTGATACATGATTTGTGCCTCTGCAGGTAAAGAGTTTAAGGCTGCCAATGAAGTTTGGCAACCATAGAGGTTTTGCATTTGTAAAGTATGTTACAAAGCAAGAAGCTCATAATGCCCTTCAAGCTCTTTCAAACACCCATTTGTACGGTCGTCATCTGGTATGTTGGCCTTGCAACGCGTAACCATTTTGCTTTTTTCTTTTTCTCCTTATATTGTGTGTGTATGCTCTAGTGCAACTCTTAATTGCCTGCTTGCTGCTTTTCAGGTTCTTGAGAGGAATTGCATGCTCGAACAGCTGCCCAGTTCACAGACTCCACTAAGCTATCGAAAAAGAGGAAGCACATGGCTATCTTGGATGAAGGAAATGTTAAATTTCAATGAGTTGCAGATTAGAATGTAACTTCTACTGTAGAATACAAAGTGAGGATAATGCGTGATTCAACGGGTTTCAAAATATTTCAAGTAGACGATGATGGGACTTCAATAGTTTTTGTTTTTGTACTAAACTTGTGATGTAATTTAGGGAATTATCGGAACAAAATCCAATTGATTTTGCCCATAATATCTTTTATATACATTTAATTAATATTTTCATACAATTCATTTTGATACGTATAACTAATATGCTACTACTCGACAATATTTGTGCAAAGGGAAAAACCTAGATAAAAAAATCTTCAAGAAGCTAAGAAATCCAATTATATGACTCAACAAAGTGGAGACTATAAACCACGAAAAGAAGAAAAAATTAAATTACAGTTTGAGAAGAAATGATTTTTTTTCTTAAATCTTATTTGATACATCAATGAGGCATGTTAGAGCAGATAATTCAATTATGGAAAATTCTTAAATTATTCTAGTTTTATAACGAATTGACATAAAAATAATAATTAGATACATAATTATATAGTATCAAGAAATTGTAGTTCACGTATTGAACTTGCTCTGTTTGAGTAAAAAGAGAAAAAGAATATATTTTAAAAGAAAACCAAGAACTCGATATAATAAAAAAGGTACACCACAATCCAAGTTACAAGTATGTCAAGTTCAATTGTAATGGGTAAGAAAAAATCACTTAAGTTTGTAAACAATACAAGAAAATAAAAAGCTTAACTTGCAAACAATTCTATCTGAATTTGAGTTTTTAAAGTTTTTTTTTTTTTTTTTTTACCAAACCTATAATTGTAAAAAATAAAATATATATGAAAAATCGGTTCTATTCAAATACCCATGATTCTATTTCAGGAACCAAAAATTGATCTGGACCCAATCGATTCTTGATTCTGATTTTGGTTCACATGGTTCGATTTCGATTAGAACGCCGAATTTAATACAATTGGAAACAAGTGCACATTTCCACCTTCATTTTCCATGGGAATTTTGTTAAAAGTCAGAAGAGAATTGATTGTGAAGGTTTTATCAAAGCTTTCCTTACTATCATATATTTATAGATATGATTTACAAAATATTTACATGCGGAAAAAGTGATAACAACAATTTAAAGAAATACAACAATGTTATCTCTTTGTGAGCAACTATAGCTGAAGAATGTGTGAAGGAGTTTGTTGTTGCTAAAGCTTTTGAATTCATCAATATTTCCCCTCAAATTGGAGTTGGAATTAAAATTTCAAGGACACTCAACTTGGGTAGTAGTTTCTGGTAGGCATCACCTCCAAGTGGTTTGGTAAATAGGTCCATCAATTGATCACCAGATCGTATGTAGGAAGGAGCAATGAGTCCATTTTGAATTTTCTCTTGAACAAAATTACAACCAATTTCAATATGCTTTGTGTGATAATAAAAGACGAGATTATTGGCAATATGAATAGCAACTTGGCTATCACATTGGATTGAAACTCGTCTAAATGAGCAAAACAGCCATCGTTTCGCCCCTATTAAATTACATTCAATTTTTTTCTCTCCTATTTTCAACAACACAATCTTAAATAAAAATAATATTCCACGTAAATCGAAAACTTTTCTTTTTTTTCAACCATTCATTTTTCAAAAAATACTATTCCACCCATTTTCATTACCAAAAAATGGGAGCCAAACGGGGGGTTATCTAAGAATGTAGTCAAAGAAAAGAAGGATAATTTTAAGTTTGGTTACCTTAGCTATCATTGTGGGATGAAAGGCCATTGGAAGAAAAACCACAAGGTTTACCTCGCAACTTGAGGGAAAATAAGTCCTTTGAAACTTCTACTTTAAGTATATTTGTTGCTGAAATTTTAAAAGGCAGAAGTTAACCTGTGAGTAGTAAGCAGCAGATCTCCCCTTATTTTGGGAAGCGGCTGTATAGGTAATGTATTTGGGTTCAACCTGATACCTCATGAGTAAGATTTCTTGAAGGCCTAACTCATATCTTAAGATTAAGGTAGGATCCAGACCCCTTTTTTCTGATTCTTCGAGAAAAAGATTCATTTTTTTCATAAAAAATAGGAGGTAAAACCAATAAAGATTTCTTTTTTGATTGTTCCCTAGCCTCATTCAATAATTGTTTTTTATCCAATCCCAGCATTAATTGTATGAAACATACTTAGAGGGTGTTTGATACCAATTTTTATGAAAAAATGAATTTTAGAATAGTAGATTGATGGAGAATGTATGGATGAAAAATAAGAAATTTTTTTTGATTTACATTGCAATATTATTTTAACGAAGAATGTGTTGTTAAAAAGAAGTTCGAAAAAAATGTATTTTGATAAAAATGATAATTAAACGAGACCTTAATATCATTGTCTTCGTACTTAGTATTAGAATTAAAGAACTCTTATTTTGTTCCCATCATTACCAAAAACATTATTTTAATTTCATATTTGGAAATGAATGGTTTTACAATTAATCTTAAGGGCAATTGTTCATTTTACCTTGATAAAATATTTTATGATTACAAGAAATTTAAAAAACGGCATTTGTATTCTTGAACACGTTTCTTGTATTATGAGTATAAAAAAAGGGAGACATTCATCGCCCCTTGGCACCCAAAT
Organism: Olea europaea var. sylvestris; assembly: GCF_002742605.1. Taxonomy (NCBI): domain Eukaryota; kingdom Viridiplantae; phylum Streptophyta; class Magnoliopsida; order Lamiales; family Oleaceae; genus Olea; species Olea europaea. Next base: position 16,813,647 of record NC_036257.1, on the reverse strand, counting down.
CCAATCTTGTGTTGCAGTGATTTCTACAAAAATTCTTCGTCAAGAAATTGGAAGGTAATATGCGATTTTATCAGTGTAAGCCGGGCTTCATATGTTGAAATCTCACACAATCTGATTGTAGTGAATGCTTTAATTTCAACTCAACTCCTTATAATTTATTTATTTATTTTCCGAAATTGTTGTTTCTTGATGGTAATCTTCCTCTAGCAACAGGGATTTTTTCAACACATTTCTCTCAAATTTTTTTATGCGGTTGTTTGTGGTTTTCTCCTTGCCTTAAAAACTGGCTGCCCTTCAAGTGTAACTGGGGAAATATCCGGTGGCGGCAGTTGCCCCTGTGGCTCCGCCCATGGATGCATTCACCTACTATCCAAAGCTAATCTTTCTTAATAGCCACTATACTTCCTTTATTCTTTCGCTTGTAGCTTGGTATTTCTGTTTAATTAAATTATTTGTCAAGATTAGAAGGCTTTGTGGACGTTCATGGGCGCATTTCGTCAATAGCTTGTTGAGGTAGTCATTATTTTGGAAAAAATTGCATCTTCTACATTTTCAAGTGAATTGAACACTGGCATTGCCTGAAGGGAAAAGTAAATAGAGGCTGAATCAACATTCTTGCTTTTAAATTAAATCCAGAAAATTGTGTATAAGCATGATTATTAACATACTACAAATGAAGAGTATTGAAGACAGCTTGTGTCCTGCAAAATGCTAGTTAAGAAAAAAAAATGTGTGTCGACATCTATGATTTTTCAAATTGAAGCCAACCCTTTGACTTGTTCCAATTTTTAAGGTGATGGGAATATGATGTTGCTTCTGAATATCGTAATGCTTCAAATGTCCTAAGAGGAACTGTGGCAGTTTATGTTGTTATGAAATAAAATAGTTCATAGAGTAGGACATAATGAAGATGATGTTGCTTAAAGGATTTGGGATGGGTAGGTTAAGTGAGTTCTGGAAATATTGTCCGAGTTTGGTGAAGTTTTCGGTCGGTATGCAAACTATAGGACATGTTATGATTTGCAGACTGCAAAAGCTATTGTAGCAAGTCTCGAAATCAACCAATTAGTCCGTCCTTTATTACGATGTTCTTCAAGATCTACATACTGTTATCAACATAGGCAGTTCACATTTTATACTTTGTGCATTTAGTTATTGAAATATTGACACATTTTTGCTGGATGCTCTCGGTACAAATCTCGTTACTTCAAATAATGCACTCATCACTTGGTTTTCAAGTAGTCGATAGTGAAATTTTGATGTCTAAATATGTAAAGCTATGAATTTCCAGATTTGTTCTTTGTTTTGCTAGTTGAATGTGTGTTCTTGACATTGTCTAATCGAAGTGCAAGCTTTATTTTTATCTTCAATATTAGCCTGGTTTGCTGATTATCTGTATCCCTATTGGGCTATACCAGCAATTTGTACTTTACAGAGTCTTATGCTGGGTTAATTTCATTTGCAGTAACAGAAATTCATGGAAACCGAACAGCAAGCAGAATCATCCCTAGATGCATCCAAATCAAACAGCTCAAATTATGTAGCACATGTCAAGAAGCTGCTGTTTCGCCCAATGCTGGTTGGAATCAAGGACGGGCGGTTCTTTATAGGTACATTCTATTGCATGGATAAGCAAGGAAACATAATTCTTCAAGATGCTATAGAATATCGGAGCACTAGACGTTCTTCTCCCTCCCCGATGGAGCATAGAGGTGTTGGTCTCATTTTGATTCCTTTCTCTTGTCGAACTTCTTGTCATGTGGATTGCGCCATTGATGAACAGTTGTCTCTGTTATCATTACAGGAGAAGAAATCATAATATTTGATGTGCATAATTTATTCGCTCGACATTATTTGGATTTTTCTTACGTAGTGTTTTCATTTACATTTCTTTTCCTTCGATCACGTGTTCTTGGGTTTGTCGTGAACTCCTTTGCTTGACGGTAATTTAAGGATTACTTTTGAGTCTCATATTCTTCGTAGAAAGTCTATTGTTGGTTTATAAGCATATGGAACACTCCCCCTTTCTTACGTGAATCTTGTAAGCTTTGTATTGGTGCAGACATCCCATTCTCGGGTTATTTCCATTCCATTAAATTAATCTTCTCAAAAGCCGACGATGACAAATAAGCCTGCCACGATTCTTCATAAAGTTATAATCAATGACATTTCAGACAATACTGGGGAAAACGTAATTGGTTACAAAACTCATCCTTCGAATAAGTTAACACAAGCCGTTGAAAATAGGGCCTATAAATAGTTCCATTTGCATAATCAAAATGCATAAAAACCTCAATAAACTTGAGAATTTTCAAGATCGTTAAATGGACATGAGTGGCAGCTGTGAGATAGTGGTGGTCGATTTCTGGGCTAATGGGTTTGGTATGAGGGTGAGGATTGCTTTGGAAGAAAAGGGTATTATGTACAAGTACGAGGAAGAAAATCTTGAGAATCCTCAAAGAAGCCAGTTGGTTTTGGACATGAACCCTGTTCGAAAATCCGTACCTATACTGATTGACGAAGGAAAACCAGTTTGTGATTCTCTAGCTATACTTGAATACATCGATGAAAGATGGAAAGACGGGTTTCCTTCATTACTTCCCGAGGATCCTTATGAGAGAGCCGTTGCAAGGTTCTGGGCTCAATATGTAGACAACAAGGTTTGTTCGTTGTCTTCCCTTAATCTCATCAAGACATTAGTCCCATATCTAATACTATGTACTAAACATATTCTATATTATTAATCTGCAGATTTTCGACACACAAGCGAAGTTCTTGAAGAGCAAAGGTGAAACAAAAGAAGATGTGAAGAAGGAATTGATTGGTCAACTGAAACTACTGGATGATGCCTTGGGTGAAAAACTGTATTTTGGAGGTGACAAATTTGGATACTTGGATGTGGCGTTTATCCCCTTTTCAAGCATGTTTAGTGGATATGAAAGTCATGGAAGCTTCAAACTGGAGGAAGAGTGCCCAAAATTATCAGCTTGGGTTAAAAGATGTTTGGCAAGAGAAGGTGTTTCCAGGGTTCTTCCTGATTTTCATCAGATATATGAAATACACAAGAAATGGTATGGTGTTGAATAGATCAATGAAAATACAAGGATTCAAATTTTCAAAAACTCCATCATAGCAAAAAAATATTTCTTGTTTATGCTTTTGTTTAATGATTATATGGCAGCTAATTTTACATGTCAATTTCATCTCAATTGTCAATACTAAAGAACCCACAACAACAGTAAAAAACAACGAAAATATTACTGTTCAGAATGAATTATATTTGATCTTAGCATCCCACTTATCAGAGAATAGACAAGATAAGGCTACTATCTTCTTCTAATAAAGAGAAGAAATTAAGAGGCGAACGTGGATCCACTGAAAACAGAAGGGTTTCCACGCGAGGCCTGGTGCTTTTATCCAGTACATCGTCCTCCTGGAAAACCAGTTTGAGAACAAGCAAATTGAAAAAAAGATCACCTATGAGGACAGGATGCTGTCAGTATCTGTCGGTATAAGGTGTTCCATAGACAATCAGATAAGGTATAATGCGGACGACTGTGTCAATTGGTATTGCAAAGTTCACACCAGATGACATCCCAGTACCTATATTACGGTTCAAATTCAAATACATTGTATAAGTTCGATTCCATGATCTTCTTAAAATTTACGTAAAATGGCCTATAATGAGAAAGGAAATTGCTTTACCCTTGCGAGTGAACGTGGCTGTATTAATACCAATAACATGACCATAGGAATCAATCAATGGTCCACCTGAATTCCCTGCACTAAATAACTTCACATCAAAATTGAAAAAACTCGTACTTTGTGAGATGAGAAATGCCTGTTAATTACATCTATCAGCTTCTTAATCGAAACTGATGGTCTGAACAACAGAAGATCAGTATTCGTGAAAAAAGAAAAAGGAGAAGAAAAAACCCACTAAAAAGGTCAAATATTCATGAAAATTGACAATTACCTGCATTAATAGCAGCATCTGTTTGAATGGCTCCTCGAATGGATTTTCCATTTGGTGAGGGGATCTCCCTGCCCAATCCACTTATAACCTGTGATAGTTGAACTATGTGAAGTTCAAGAAATAAATAAATAAAATAAATTTTCTACTTTCCTTTAGAATGTTCCCAAAAGAAACTAGGAGTGGATGCAAAATAATTTTCACAAAAATTAAATATAAATAGAGTTCAAATTTCTTAAAAATTTACCCCTGTTGTTAAAGTGTTCTCATATCCATATGGATTTCCGATTGCAAAGCAGCTTTGACCCACGTGTAAATGACGAGATGTACCAAGAGTAACTGGCTTCAGTTCATTTCCTTTGAGATCAACCTGCAGAATTGAGGGAGAAGAGAACAAATATATTACCAAGCAAAATATTTAGTGCATGTTTGTTATGCAGTACTAGACATATTCAAGAGTATAAAGAAAAAGATTCTAAAATTTTTTTTTCTCCTTAAATCTATCAGGTGCTATCCATTCCGCCCCAAACATAACATTAATAATCATCTAGGCCCTGCTAAAGAATTTTCCTATTAAAATGATTATCCCAAAACAAAGACATGGTATTGCTAAATTATGAATCTACATAATGGGTTATTGGGAACTTAAATGTACATGTTGAGGATGATTACACACTGTGCCAACATAAATGTTAAAGCCTGTAAAGGTTTCCAGGATATATTGAATCTAGGTCACAGTCAGCACTTGGCACCTTAAGGACTGCCAAATCATAGTCTGGATCAAATCCAACAATCTTGCCTTCGCTAGTAATGCTGTTACCGTTTGCATCAACCAAAGATACCTGAACAAGGACGGAAAGAAAAACTTCCTGTTCACTTGCATTCAAGTGTATATAGATTAAAACAACTAAGACGCGGGACAGTGAAGAATCAAGAAAGCATAAACAGAACCTTACAAAGTTGTAAGCCACTTCTATCTGTAGCCAATTTAGCGACTACATGATAGTTCGTCACCTGTCAAAATACAACAATTTGTTTAGGACATATTGATGACTTCAATGTTTCTGGAAGCGATGGCACATGACTAGTAGAACTTAAAAGTGACTAGAAAAAAGGTGGGAAAAACCTACAATGTGACCAAACTTATCCCAGATGAAACCTGAACCTGTCCCTTGCACTTTTGCATTCTCATCCTCAGCTAGCAGAGTTTCAGAGGTACTCTTGGGGATTCTAGCTAATTCAAGGTCTTTAATGAATACAACAGAAGATGAAGTTCCCTACAAATTATACAATAATTTAGTGAGTATAAGAACTATTTTAGGTAATCTTGACAATCATAAAGAGCTTGAGAATGAGATTCCAGTTGAGTTCCTATTAAGTGGCACAGGAAAGTAACTCGTACCCTCCCATTGTTGCACTAATTTTCCACTGGAAACTGGAAGGGAATGAAAAAATTCTTTTAACCAGCAATTCATAATTATGAAAATATAATTTATTAGAATACACTAAAATTGAATCGTGGATAAAGTATACTCTTCAACAATAGATATTGATCTGGGAAAGTATGTGCAGGACTTCGTATGGATGCTGGAGGAGATTTCTTTGCTGACTGCAATGTGGATTACCAATTTGATGGGCACTTAAATCAGAATTACCATTGTCCTAAAATCTTAGTAAAATTTAAAAGCTTCAAAAGTAAAATCATATGTTTTTTCCATTTTCAGAATAGCATACATTAAGAAACACCTTAAAGAGTCGATGCATATTGGGTTTTCAGTTTGATGAAGATAGTTCTTTTATAATTTTATACCAAATGGACCAAATCCATCTCCAAGCGTACTCCATTATAAGGACAATCATAACAATTAAGAAACAGAAACTGAACAAATTAACTATGATGTAATGGAACTGTCCCAGGTCAATAATGGTATAATAAATTCAAATATATTTGACTAATAATTTTGGGACCTGGAAGAGTTGAACATCCCGATCTTCTTCTTGTTGAAGTTCATCCACTTGTTGGGCAATGGCAGGGGAAAAACCAGAAATATCTGAATTTTGACAAAAATGAAAGTAAAAGGCAGCAATAGAAGTAGTAAAGGTCAAGGCTTTACGCCTTGTCAAAAGATGGGAGTTGTTTGAATTTGAAGGTGGGATTTGATTGCGTAGAATTGGAGACAGCATACATGTTAGACAACCCAAAACCGCCATGAATGACCACCTCTCTATCTCTGTGACGCTATCTTACTTTTATTTTTTTGAAAGATATTAAAAATGTATAGGCTAATTAAGTTTGGGGGCCCTTTACAACGAAGTATTTGTACAGAAATTAAGCTCCTATATCATTATTTTAAAATTGTTCTTCTTTTTTTTTTTTTTTTTTCAAACTCATTGTGAATCATACATTCTCACAATAAAATATTTTATACATAAATTCAAAACTTTATATTTTTAATATCACATTCTCCAAAAATTTACTATTTCAAAGCTCATTTTCATTTGATTTTCAGTACAAGTTCGAGTTGTAATTTTGAGTGGATATTAATAAGAAAATAGTATATAAAGGATAAAAATCTATAATTATTTAAAATTTTACTGAGCCCCTATTCGAGCTTCATTATAATTAGATTTTGGGAAAACATGTATTTTTGCAATAGTAACTTTTTGAAAAATGTATGATTAAAAAAGAAAATTTTAGATTTACGTATATAATTAAAAAGAAAAAAGAGAAAAATACATTTTAAAATTAATGGAGACAAAATAGGGGCGAAAACTAATGCGGGTCGAAATTTAAGAAATTTTGCTACCTTAAAATAGTAATAATTATTTGCTGTTATTTACCTTTTAGTCACCCGTCATATGTGATCATAAGGCTTTGAGAAAGTGACCAAATATTAAATATTTTAATTTATCTATGTGATACGACGTGTACATTATTTTTGTTGAAAAATGAAAATGATCAAATTACTCTGACACCAATTTGTCGTAGAAAATACGAGATTATGAGCACAATATGAAATAATTGATCACACGAACAAAATCATTTTCAGAGTAAATGAGATTTTATTGAAATATGGAGAAAGAGTACAAAAATTTTGTATTTATAATTTTGTCTAATTTATCTAAAATACAATGAAGAGCTATATATATATATATATATATATATATATATATATATATATATATATATATATTCAATTAGAATTTGCCAAATAGATTATAATACAATTCCAAATAACATTTCAAATAGAATTCCGGTCACACCCTAATTCTAACAAACTCCCCATCGACACAAATTCCACTGTAATGAACAAATTTCAAAGATTCTTCACTTGAACACAAATTCCATTACAAGAAATAAACTTCAACTCTTCAAAAAAAAAAAAAAAAATTTTACATCAAAATTTCCAATTAAAAATATTCTCC
>NC_036257.1:16755972-16805905 GCF_002742605.1 Olea europaea var. sylvestris | reverse complement strand
AAGAGACTTCCAAAACGTTAGAAGTAGAGATATAGATAGAAATGAATGCTCAAAATGAGTAAAAACATGAAGATTGGCGTGGGCTAGACAAAGTGCTGCTCGATCGCTAAACTAGAGACAAGCAAGCGCTAGCTCTCTACATAGAATTTCGACAGCATCACTCTAGTGGTAAGCTAACGACCAGCTAGCATAAAAGCACCGAAAATTTTTCCATGGTCCATATCTTGACCTCTTCATATCCAATACACATTACAACTCTCGATTGGGCTTCCAAATAAAACTTTAACTAGAATTTGCCGAATAAACTTAAAATAGGATTCCAAATAGAATTCGAGTTACACACTGATTCTAACAAACTCCACATTGACATGAATTCTATTGCAAGGAACAAACTTCACAGATTCTTCGCTCGAAGACAAGTTCCACTGTAAGAAATAAACTTCAACTATTCAACAAAAACACAAACGAAATTCTCCATCAAAATTTTCAATTAGAAATATTCTCCAAAACTCTGCTACCCAACTAATAAAATTTCAAGCACTGGGCTTGGACGTCACCAAACAGAGCAGAAACAAGCCCTAAAACAGAATTGCCACAATTGAATGTATAAAAAAGAATGGTTTTGACTAGAATCAACACCCTTAACCACATTCAAATCATATTCAGCTAAGACCCTGTTTTGTATTTATTTGAATCAGATTTTAATCTAAATGAAAATTAAATAATCATTTTAACAACATTTTTCATAAGTTCCACAGCTTTTCAACCACAAATTTCAAAAATTTCTATCAAAAATTTATTAAAAATCTAATTCTAATCTCTACCAACCAAGGGCTAAATTAGCAATATTGTACTTATGTGGAGACTTATGATCAAAAAAGGGTTTGTTACTAGCAATTAAATACAATAGCAACATTGATAATGGTGGTAAAAGAATATTGCCCATAACTTTTAAATTCAATTGAGATGTATTCTTCAAAAAATACCCCAAAGTAGACTCCAAGAGTGCAGAATTCAACTCCAAATTCACCTGAGTTCTTAAAACATGCTAATTGATCAAAGACTCTCTACAACACTACAATACATATAACTGGGATTTTCTATGTCCATTCAACAAAATATTGACTCACTTATTAACCTTCAGAACTCCACTTTCAATAGTGTACTTTTACCATTTGAATCAAAGGTACTCAAGGAAATAACATTTCTCTTCAAATCTAGTTGTGTCTCACTGCATTGAGTGTTCTAACCATCCCATCAAACATCTTTATCATAACCCTATCGATACCAGCTATCCTATAAAATGTATTATTTTTCATTACCACAACATATTAACTGTTTCATATGTCGAAAATACATCCTGATTTAGAGATATATGAAAAGTGCAAGTTGTTATCAAGTTTGAAATCATAGTAAGAAATAAGTAAAAGTTCTCTATCACTATAGCAATTTTCTCCAATACTGGCTTCCCCTAAAGTTTCTGATTTCTGATTTGCAACCAATTTTTCTTTAATTCTATAACTCATAACAATCCTATATCAGGTGTCCATTTTTCTTGCAATAATTACAAAATTTAAAGTTGGACTCTAATTTGCTCCTTGCATAACCATCATCAACAACGAGGCCATCTCAATGAACCTAAAATCCAACAAGATGTTTCTTTTTCTCCTTTAAATATATGGCATAATAGATTTTTTCAATGGTGAGAGTATCACGATTATATAAAATTGTTCTAAAAGACATATATGAAGCAAGCAATGAACATAACAAAATCAAACTTAAATCATCTTCATCATATTTAGCCTCCAAGGTTTCTAATCAACGATGATTTCCTAAAAAACAACTAGATGGTTTTCAAAGGATATATTTTCTGCCATACGATGAGAATATACATGTTGCTTTAGATGCAATTTGCTAGTTAGACTCTTCATCATGATAATTGCTCCAATTTCAACAATAATACAACGACTGACTTCTTCTTCAAAGCAACCTAAAAAATATTATTTGAAAGATGAAGATGAATTTGAGATTGAGACTTTCGATCTCTCCGCTGTTTCTTCTCTGGCATCCAAGTTGTGGGCATTTTATCAAAAACCAACAACACGTCATCCAAATCCATATGAGTCAGTACTTCTCGCATGTTGAGCTACCACACCGAATAGCATGTGCTGCTATCCAAAAGCGAAATATCATACTTTATGGTTGTCATTACAAAAGATCAAGCTGAGCTCTTAATATGATCAAAACCTCGATCTCCAAAGAATTTCCAAGCCTTTAATTTCGATACCAGTTTGTTAAAAAATGAAGATTATATTAGATTACTCTGATACCAATTTGTTTAAGAAAATAAGAGATTATAGACATGATATAAAGTAAGTGAACACAATAGAACAAAAACAAAATAATTTGCAAAGTAAATTAGATTTAACTAGAATATAGAGAAGGAATACAAAGATTTGTATTTATAACTTTGTCTAACTTAATCTAAAATATAATGAAAAGCTAAATATATATAGGGGACATCCAAAATCCTAAAAGTAAAGTTATAGATGGAAAGGAATGCTTAAAAAACATCAAAACTCAAATAAAGGGTTAGAACTGGATGAGCTGGCACTCGAGCATCATGCCAGTACCAAGATGGCACTAGCTCTTTACATAGAATTTTGATGGCATCGGTCGAGCAATAGACTAGCAACTAGCTAGTGAAAAAAGCATTGAAATTTTTTCTCTTGTCCATATCTTCAAGGGCAGACCCAGATGACTTGGATTAGGTGGTCACAAATAAAATTTATAAGGTGCCTTCTAATAAAAAATAAGCTACAGAAAAAAATTAAACAATTCTTTTTTCTTTTTCTTTTTTTCAAAATCTAGAGGGTCACTTGACCCTGTAAACCCTCGTAGGTCCGCCCCTACATATCTTGATATCTTCAAATTCAATACAAATTCCAACCTCTAATTGGGTTTCTAAATAGAATTTTACCTAGCATTTGTCAAATAGCTTCGAATAGGATTCCAAGTAACATTTTAGATAGAATTTGGGATACACCCTAATTCTAACAACATTAATTTTATCTAATTTAATAATTGAATATGTTATTTGTCCAATTTTTCTTTATAGATTGTTTGACAAATGGTGAGTTGACATATATTTTGGTCGTTCATTCAAATAATATAACACCTCAGCATGTGTTAACAAATGTATACAAATTTTTTTGTACGTTAGCTTAATTGTTAATTAATCGCTCATGTCTTTTTAATTTATTTTATTTTACCATCACATCAAATAAATGTATTGCAAAATCATTTATGTTGTTCTTTTTCTCCTTTAAAATTTTATAAAATAACGAAATAAAAATAATAATTACAATCAAAATTTCAATATTTTTCATATAGTATAGAAACGAGTTCTACTTAATAATAATAATAATAATAATAATAATAATAATAAATTAATCCCTTTCTCCTTCCATCGATCCCACCTATACCTGCCAATTTCCTTCCACCATAACCACTATCACAACCACAACCACCATGTCTCCTTTCATTCCAAGCTGTCGCCACCACAATATATTCCATTCTAATCTTGACATTTTCAAAGAACTACCTTCTCCATTCAACTTATTCTCTCTCTGATAAAAAAGGGAAATAATTGGCAATAAATCCAAAAATCATTTAGAATGACAAATGTATAGAAACTCTAATTTTGTTGTCTTTGGCACCCAAAAAATCAATTTCCTCTGCCATTCTATTGGAATATTAGTTGGTAGTTAAAGTTTGTAATTCAATTAGAGCTAGTTACAGTTAGTTAACTAACTACTGTTAATGAGCCGGTTATTGAGCTGTAATAATTTGTTAGTTAGCTATTACATTCCGTCGGTTAGCTCAAAACTCTATTTATATTGTAGTTGTATGATACTTTCATTTGAATGAGTAATTCCCTCCACTTTTACCGTTTGTTCTTCAATATGGTAACAAAGCATTCATACTTTCTCTGATAAATCAAATTCAACTTAAAGCTTGTTGGGGGCGGAAGCTCCAATAACATACGTTGACTCCAAACCGGATTATAAAGAACGAGATTTAATGACAATATCGAAGTATACTAGATCACACCACGAAAACACAAGATTGAATTTATAAAGAAAGAACACAAAGGGTAAACGCAGAGGAACGATATTTATTAATTCAACAATTTGGAGAATACAAGACAGACTAGCAATACTGCTTCTATGTTACTCTCAACAAACTAACTAGAGGAGCATCGTATTTATAGGCCAACTCTAGAAGAGTCCTAAAATGCAAGAAAAAATATTACAATTAGGAGACCTAATTTCAACAGGATTTTGTTTCCTTATTCAACTTAGTTTCCTTAAGCCCTAGGTTAATATTCTCCTAGTCCAAGTCGAATACGCATCTTCGAAAGACTCCTATTTGAGTCATACTCCTAACAATTTCCACATTGACTCAAATTTCAGTGCTACGAACGAAACTCCTAGGTTTCAAATTCATCTGCATCGAAATTAAGTGGTCGAATCTCCTCAACACAGTAACCACTCCATATAAACCAAATACTCGTCATCTGCCGGCATCCACAACTGATACCCGAATCTAATCCCCAGGTTTCCCAATTCCACCAAAGAATTAATGTTGATCACACAAGGTCGAAACACACTCTGTAGCAAGAACCAAACCAGATGCTTGATCAGAAGGCTCCCTTGCTGGAACTGTCGCCTTCAACGTCCCTAGAAGCATCACAGACATTGCTGACACCACGGTATCTACGCTCAATGAGTCCTATCCCACCAACTGAACGCAGTATACTCGCTAAAATTGGTGGCAGAGCGGAATCACTAACGCTCTCCCTAGCAGTATTCCAAATCGACTCAGAGCCCAACACAAGAGGTACTGTACCAAACTAAACTTCCACTACGGTACTAAAATTGTCCAAATGCTCCACTTAAATGGTTCTGTACTCCCCTCTGCAAAATGTACAAATTGGATCTTTTTCGTCCCTTCAGTACAACTCGAACTCCCTTTCGAACCTTCAAGACTCCACCTCTTCTAGATAATTTATACCTTTTTGCATCCCGGGTACTTAGCGAAATGAGATTCCTTTTCAGGTGAGAAATATGTCAAACTTGATTAATTGTTCTAAATGTTCCATCCCGTAGGCTCAATCTGACTCGACCAATCCCAATAATACGACAAGATTGGTTGTTTCCCATTACAACTTCACATTGTTGAACAACCTCATATGTCTGAAATAAATTCCTATCAGAACACATATGGTGCGAACACACTAAATCAAGAATCTACTCCTCGTCATGCCTAGACTCTACATCAAATACCACGGTCAACATCACCTCTTCGTTATCTGAACAATTCTCAACTACATTGATTTTTTTTGAATTCAAAGGTTACACCCTACAATTTGCAGCTAAATCACCTTTAGCCTACAACATATTGTAATCTTTCCGAATATGTCCCCTCCTTTTGCAGTAGTGACATGTCACATTGCTAAATCCGACTCTCGATCTGCCTCTTCATCGACCATCTTGAGATACAAGAGCTTTCCCATCCCTTGATATAGCTCCAACTAAATGCTTCATTTTCTCCTTTGAGTGTAAAGTATCATAGACATCTTCTACAATCAAAGAATCTCGACTATACAAGATAGTATCCCGAAACAATGCATAAGACTCAGGCAAGGAACACAACAGGATCAAGGCAAGATCCTCTTCATCGTACTTAACCTCCAACGTTTCCAAATCTGCAACTATTTCCTTGAACACGGCAGTGTAATCTTCCAACAATCCTCCTACCGCCAGACGATGGGAGTACAGCTTCTGCTTAAGAGCCAGTTTACTTGTAAGACTCTTAGTCATACATAACTGCTCTAGTCTCAACCATAAAGTAGCAGCCGTCTTCTCCTTCAAGACATCCTGTAAAATATTGTTGGATAAATGAAGATGAATCAACGACACAGCCTTTCGATCCTTCCGTTGTTTCTCCTCCATTGTCCAATTAGCTGGCATCTTCTCAAAACTCAGCAACGCATCATCCAAATCCAACTGCGCCAGAACAACCCTTATCTTTACTTGCCACAAAGAAAATATTGTATTGCGATCTAGTTGTAGAATATCATACTTCAACCCAACCATCTCGAAAGAATCTCAACCAATCCTCAGAAAATCAACAACCTCACTCTGATACTACTTGTTGGGGGCGGAAGCTCTAATAACACACGTTGACTCCAAATCTGATTATAAAGAATAAGATTTAATGACAATATTAAAGTATACTAGATCACACCAAGAAAACATAAGATTGAATTTGTAAATAAAGAATACAAAGAATAAACGCAGAGGAACGATGTTTATTAATTCAACAGTATGGAGAATACGAGACAAACTAGTAATATCGCTTCTATGTTACTCTCTACAAACTGAATAGAGGAGCCTTGTATTTATAGGCCAACCCTAGAAGAGTCCTAAAAGGCAAGAAAATATATTACAATTAGGAGACCTAATTTCAATAGGATTTTATTTCCTTATTCAACTTAGTTTCCTTAAGCCATAGGTTAATATTCTCCTAATCCAAGTTAAATACGCCTCTTCGAAAGACTCATATTTGAGTCATACTTCTAACAAAGCTTCTATACGATGGCTTTAGATATTCCAAATTCAACATCTAATAAACTCTTCATCATCAAGTCCAGCAATCGATGATGGAATCGGTCTATATTTTCTACATCACTTAGATAACCCAGGCCTTGTGCTTGTTTCGCAGCAATTGGTTGGGGATAACTACGCATCCTGGAGTCAATCGATGATGATTGTACTCTCAGTGAAGAACAAGTTAGGATTCATCGATGGATCTATTTTATGAATAGAAAATGATCAAGAGTCACTCAACCAATGGATTTGAAATAACAACATCATCGTATCGTGGATTCTGAATTCTATATCAAAGGAAATCTCTGCAAGTATTATATTCTCTGAATCTGCATATGAGATTCGCATGGATCTAAAGGAGCATTTTCAACAAAGGAATAGGCCATATATATTCCAGCCGAGGCGAGAGTTAAATGAATCGCACACAAGGTCAGTCATTTGTTAGTTCATTTTTCATTAAGTTGAAAACAATTTGGGAAGAGCTAAGTAACTATAGACCTATGTGTACATGTGGAAAATGTTTTTGTGGAGGCACTAAAAAGCTTGCCGAGCATTATCAGACGGAACATTACAGCTCACTAACTAGCTCATTAACAGTAGTTAGTTAACTAATTGTAACTAACTCCAACTGAATTACAAACTTTAACTACCAACTAATATTCCAATACATTCCCTCCATATATTTGTGATCGAAGGTATCGATATGCAATTTAATCTCTCCACGTATCATTTAATGTGATCGTCTCTTTGTAATTTTTTTTAATTTTTTTTTTAATCTCTGTCAATCCTATTCAAATCTATGAAATCCTATTTATTCTTCATTTTTTATCCTGTTATTTCAGTGTTCTCTTTGAATTTATTCTTCTTAAGATCAAGAATATGCACTTCTACCCTATCATATCTAATCCAAATTCAATTTGGACTAGCCTTTAGGGTTTCAAGGCATTTTTGTAAATGTTGACTGTGATTATTAGAATTTGGTGGATTTATGTGATTTGAATTGAGTTTGATTATTAATTTTACTTAAAATTGATAAATTTTTGAAGGACATAAGAGATCCAGAAGGATTCAATAGTGTTGATGAGAAACTTGGCTATATATTTTTATTTTTTAACTCATGAAATTTGTAAAAATGTTTTAGTTTTTCTCGTAGGTACTAAACGAGGATGGCAATTCTAACTTTTATTAGTCTTACTAAGAACTTAGACAAGTTGTTGTTGTTGTTGTTGTTGTTATTATTATTATTATTATTATTATTATTATTATTATTATTTTATTTTTTTTGTTTTTTTACTAAACTTAGCCCTTGTGCCTCATTTATGAAAATACAATTTTCTTTCTTCTTTTCTTTTAAACTGCACTTTCTTCAATAAAATAATGTTACACGTAAATCGAAAATTTTTAGTTATTCCAACATACGTTTTTAACCATAAATGGGGCTTAAACAAGGGCTTAGAATGACATGAATTGATTAAAACATTAGACATTATGTTGACACACTAAAAGTGCAGCCCAAATCGAATAGCCCAAGGAATGAAGCTCAATTGAGGAATTCCCAAATCAAATAGCCCAAAGAATGAAGCCCAACCGGGCAATTCATGATAAAGGCCAGATAGGGTTATTAATGAATGCAGTGAAAACCCACGAACACAGTAACATCATCGCCCAAACTTGCAAGACGCCCAAGATCTGAGCGAATGAAGTGTCTTACAATCGCCCAGAGCTATGACCCTCTTCTTGCCCAAACCTTCGAATCGCCCAGGATCTTAACAAATATAAGATGTTATGGTTATCCAGAAGTGCAGTTATTGAAGCAGTTAAGTGACCTTATCACGTTCCACGATTTAAGGAGTTCAGTTGAAGACGATTGAACGACAAAGAGTAGTGACAGCAGTTAAAGACGGCAGTTCCACGACAAATTAGCCACCATAAAGAAAGTGGGTAGTTATAAAGCAATCAAGCAGTTTCTAAGCGGTTGATCACGAAAAAATCATCAAGGGAATATAAAAAGAAGAGAAGACATAGAGCAAAGGATCCCGAATCAAATACTCTCAAACAGAGAATATGTAATTTCAATTTCTTAGTTTAGACTTCAATATTTTTTTCAGTACTCGTTTGCTTGCGCCCCTTGGAGGCATTCTGTTTAGTTCCAATTGTAAAGTCATCGCCAATAAAACACCCATTTTTGGAACTTTATCTCAAGAGGGTTGTTCCTTACACAATCGTATGATCCCTTTTTAATTGTTAGCGACTACCCGCGTGAAACAATTTGGCACGCCCGACGGGAAAGTGGTGTTTGGTGTTGAAGATACAAAAGGTGAAACAATATGCCTCAGAAATCTGATAAGGAAGCAAGTCAGGAAGGAGTCCAGTCTGTGATTGAGCGATATGAGGAGCAGCATAGCTCTCCACGAACAGATGGACAGAATCAAAGCAGTCATAGTCGTTACGAACCAATGACAGAGTTGAGTCCTCGAACTATGCGTGCATTACTTGGAGAACTCACACAGGATGTCGTTAAACAGGTAAATCTACGAAATATTCATAATATGGAAAGATTTACCCAGAATGGGAATGCACATTATGACAACATGGCCAAACAACTGAATACATTGAACGAAATAATGAACAAGTTGGTAGGCCAAATTTGTCAGCCAGTTGTGCCTCTTGCAAACCACTTTCAAACTAGGACAATTGTGAAACATAATCCCCCAGTCCTAAGTCCAAATCAATGGGTAGAACCACCTTTTGGTCCCTCTACTTCAAACTAGGGGATGGTGTAATGCCAAATCAGAATAATGGCAATAGTACATCTAACTTGGGGGGTAACCTAAACGTAAGAGACAATGTCCTAAATAATGGACAAAATGCCCCACGTGTTAATGATGGAATAAATATTCATGCTAATGGTAACAATGACCCAAATTATGACAACTTTGTTGCCAACTAAGGACCAAATATCAAGCCTCAAGCAAATCAACCGGTCAACCAACCTGTAGGAATTCCATATGACCCCAACGTCATGTTGAGGAATCAAATTATGGAAATAGTACAGGATCAGATGGCTTTTGGGGTACGTCTTGTTATTAGGCCAACTTACACAAAGTCATATCCTGATTGGGTAGACCAAGCATATCCATGGCCTAGAGGGTATAAAGTGCCAGAATTCTCACTATTTACCGGTTTAGGAGAGGTGTCTACTCTAGAACACATAGGACGATTCACACTGCAAAGTGGTGACGTAACTTATTACCATAAAATGAGGTCGTTCCCTAGTTTATTAACAGGAGTCGCTTTCTCCTGGTTCATCAATTTGCCAGCGAACTCTGTTCAAACATGGCAACAATTGGAGCAATTGTTCCGTGCTCAGTTTTATAAGACCGAGTCCGAAGTTACTTTGGTCGATTTGGCGAATCTACGTCAAATGCCAAACGAATGGGCAGAATGTTTCCTTCAAAGGTTCAAGACAGCAAGAAGTAAATGTTTTGTACCTTTGCCCGAAAAGGAGTTTGTCAAAATCGCTCAAGGTTGTCTAAACTTTGATTTGAAAAAGAAGTTCCAAGACAAGGAATTTCCCGATCTTTTCCAATTGAGTGCGAACATAATTAGGTATGAACGATTAATAAGAGAAGAAGAGCAAATGAAAAATTCTAGCAAGGGGACTTATTATAGAGACCCAAATTTTGATGTTCATACCATTAATGACGAGTATTACAATCAAACCGAAATGTGTTTGGCCGAATTAATCAAAGGAGATGCGTTTACTTATCCTATAATGGCTAACCCTAGACCGTCGGGCAAGGATGAACCTATAAAAGATGAAAACAAAAAGGCTAGAACGTTCTCGTTCGATGTAACCAAAGCTGACCTTATATTTGATAAACTATATAAGGATAAGCAAATAAAGCTGAGCGATAAACATAAATTGCCAAGCCCTGAACAAGTTAAGGGTAAAAAATATTGTAAATGGCATAATGCATGGTCAAATTTGACTAATAACTGTTTGATTTTTCGCCATGTGTTACAGGATGCCATTGAATCAGGACGAATTACGTTCGAGGATAAGAGGAAGATGGCAGTGGATGAAAACCCTTTTCCACAGGCACTTGGGGTGAACATGGTGACGACTGATTTCAAAAATAAGTTACCAAAATTCAAGTTAGTTATAGATGACGGGGAAGAGGACTCTGGACCACATCTCAGTATCTTTGAACGTATCAAAGGGAAAGAGCCTGAAAAGAATGAAAACGTCCTGTGTGCAAGATGTAAAAGAGAAGTGAGTGGGAATACACAGAAACTAGGGATATGGCAGCATCACCATCGCCCTAATTTTTTTTCCAAACACTCAACCTAGTAGAGGGCGAGGTACATCGTTCTATAGGGGACCGCCTTTTGAGAGGCAGTTCAGGCCAGTGAATAATGGGAGAACATTCAGGCCACAGCCTCGCCAACCAAATGTATTGCATTCGTTCCAATATAATGCAGGAAGGGTGATACCCTTCGACGAGATGACTAGAACCCAACAAAGACGTTTTCAACAGAACTATGGACGAATGATGAGGCAACAACAGGGAATGCCACGTCCTAAGGCGCCTAAGCTAGTCGAGGTGGCCAATCAAAATATTCTCGAAGATAGTAAGGAGACTGGTACAGGTGAATCGATGAAAGAATTGCTAGAAAGTTCTTCTGGGAGGTTAAAGTTTGAACGAGACAGAAGAGATGGAGAAGATCCAGATCAGTCCCTCACTATTCAGTTTGGTATATTACCTCCTGTCATGGCTAATAACTATTTGTTAGCCAATGAGTTCAAGAATAAAGAGAAAGAAGAAGAAGAGGGGGAGGATAACGAAGAAGAAGCATGCGTGCTGGAATATGAAAAAGGCCAAACTTCTAGAGGGGCCTACGATGATGAAGGAGATGATGGTATGACGGACATCAAAGAGGAAATTGATTTGGAAGTAGAAAGAAGAAAAAGAGGAGTATCGTACAAAACTCTATTGAAACAACTAAATCGAGAGGGGGTTCGTGAAATGGACTTGTTGGGGGAAACCGTCTGGGCATTCTTTCGATTATTACGTGCTGTATGGGACACTCAAAAGGAAAAAGAGAGTTCCTCGCTCTGAAAAGTATGGATCACCTCCAAGAATAATGCCTCCTCCCACAGGTTGGGTAACAGAAGAAGAAGCATTAAAAAATAGTAAAAGGAAATTCAAGAAACGGAAGCTCAGTGCGACATGCCGCACGTTGACTTATCACAAAAGGATAACTCGACAGAGGACAAGTAGGAAGTGGAAATAGATGCTGCCGAAAAGGTTAATTTTAAGCGACCAGCCATGAAGTTAACTAAACACTTGAGGCCATTGTATGTTAAAGCTCTAGTTAACGGCATATCTGTGGTAAAAGTGCTTGTCGATAATGGAGCAGCTATAAACACCATTCCATCTAGGATGATGAGGAAATTTGTAAAGATAGAAAGCGATATGATTCCAACAGAAGTCGTCCTTACGAGTTTCAATGGAGGAGCAAATTCAGCTAAAGGGGTTATGCCATTAGACATAACTATAGGGACAACTACGAGGACCACAGTCTTCTTTGTAATAGATGGTCCTACTAGTTACAATGTGTTATTAGGAAGGGATTGGATACACGGAAGTCACTGTATACCCTCATCGCTCCATCAGTGCCTGGTTTTTTAGAATGACAAAGGCGAAGCAGAAGTGGTGTAGGCCGATCATAGACCTTTTGTCGTAGAAGCAAACTCAGTAGAAAGGTTCATGTACGAAGGAAATTATGGACCTGTCAGAGTAGTCCAAGATGAAGAAGAAACTCAAATTGTCACACAGAGTGATAAGCCGTTTTCGGTAGATGCACTCACTGAAATGTTCAGTCAGATGAGGCCAAACATACTGTCCTTAGAAGAGCCAGTAATTGGCAAAAGAGTAATCAAGGAGTTTTAAATGAATTGTAAGCAACAAAGGCAAATGGCCGATATTCAGGCCTTCAAAGTCAAATTAATGGCTTTCAATAAAGAATGTAAGGACAAGACGAAAGAAGAAGCGGCCTTGAAAGCATTGAGGGACAAATTGGCAGTGTTCGAGTTAGAACAAAGTATTGGCCGAGAAGTCAACAAGGTGGATTGTTTAGAAGAAGAAGCGTCTATAAGGGAATTGGACGATGAAGTAATGAGGATCATCAAGCTTGGATATGCTCAAACACAGGACCCTCTGATTAAAGTGAATATTGGCAATGAAAGAGAAGATCGCCCAATATTCATTAGCCAAATGCTCAATTAAGAGGTTAGTGATAAATTAATCGCTTTATTAAAGGAATATAAAGATTGTTTTGTTTGGGAATATGAACATATGCCTGGTTTAAATAGAGATTTGGTAGAACATAGGTTGCTAACCAAGCTAAATTTTAAGCCTCATAAGCAATCTCCTAGGCGTTTTGCTCCTAATGTACTTCCTGAGATTAAGAAAGAAACAGAGCGATTATTAAAAGCAGCTTTATTAGAACAGCCAGTTATGTGAATTGGTTGTCCAATATCGTGCCAGTGCTAAAAAAGAATGGTAAATTAAGGGTGTGCATAGACTTTAGGAATTTAAATATAGCCACACCCAAAGATGAATATCTAATGCTCACGGTAGACTCTTTAGTAGACTCAACTGCCGGACACATAATGTATTCCTTCATGGATGGGTATTCAGGATACAATCAAATTTATATAGCTGAGGAAGATATACACAAAACTGCATTTAAATGTCCTGGATCTCTAGGATGTTTTGAATGGGTAGTTATGCCTTTCAACTTGAAAAATGTAGGAGCAACTTATCAAAGGGCGATAAACCTGATTTTTCATGATATGATAGGAACTTTTGTTGAGGTGTATGTAGATGATGTAGTGGTCAAATCCATTAAAGAAGAGGACCATTTTGAACAATTGAGATGTACATTTGAGCAAATGAAGCAATATAAACTAAAATTGAATCCCTTGAAATGTGCATTTGGTGTTAATGTAGGAAATTTCCTTGGTTTCTTAGTACACAAAAGGGGGATTGAACTTGATAAAAATAAAGCGAATGCCATTTTAGAGGTCAAACCACCTAGCAACAAAAAAAGAATTGCAAAGGTTTTTAGGCCAAGTAAATTTTTTAAGATGCTTTATTTCTAACTGTGCAAGGCAAACTAAAACTTTTTTGCCACTTGTAAAGTTGAAAAATCAGGATGAATTCATCTGAAAAGAAGAGCATTAAAAGGCTTTTGAAAGTCTAAAGACATATTTATCAAGTCCACCAGTGTTGGTATCACCAATCCAAGGACGGCCAATGAAAGTGTATATATCAGCTAAAAAAGAATCAATAGCTGGAATGGTCGCGCAAGAAGACCAATTTGGTGAAGAAAGGGCGATTTACTACTTGAGTAGACGGTTAACAAAATGTGAATATAATTACTCTGCCATTGAAAAATTATGTCTTGCATTGTATTTCACATGTACAAAATTAATGGCTTATTTACGGCCCGTAACCGTTTATTTGATTTTCAAAGTAAATTTGGTTAAGTATATGTTCTCTCGCCCTATTTTACACCAAAGGGTAGGCCTTTGGACGTTATCATTATCAGAATTCGAAATACAATACATACCCCAAAAGGCAATCAAAAATCAGATTTTGGCTAACTTTCTGGACGATCATCCATGCCTTGACATGTCTGAAGAAATTGAATTAGAAATCAATTCGAATGAATTAAAACCTTGGGTTTTGTATTTCAATGGGTCAAAAACCTTTAAAGGTGTAGGAGCAGGAGTAGTATTGATAAATCCTTTAGGAATTTGCTACAAGTTCGCATTCACTTTGGATAAAATGTTTACCAACAATCAAGCCGAATATGAAGCCTTAATCGTGGGCCTAGAATTAATGATAGATATGGAAGTAAAGAATGTGATCGTTAGAGGCGATTCTCAATTGGTAATTTACCAATTGATTGGTGATTTTAAGTGTCAAAGTAATTCCATTATAAGTCTATATGAAATTGCCCAAGAGTTGTTGGAAAAATTCGACCAAGTAGAGTTTCAATGCGTTTATAGGATATATAATGACGTGGCAAATGAGTTGGCCCAGATGGCCTCAGGATACTCGAAGGTTTTAAATTGAAAGTCTACTTATCAGTATGGAACAATATTGCTCGTGGTCTAAAGAAGGGCGAGAACGATTGAAATTCATTGCATACAAGATGGAGATGCAATAGATTGGAGGGCAGAAATTAAAAGGTTCCTTAAAGAACCTAATAAAGGAAAGAGTTGTCTAGCATGCCAAAAGCATGGTCCAATACAAAGGGCGTCAGCACGAGAGATGGCACCTATTATCAAACCTTAGCCGTTTAAGGGTTGGGCGATAGACCTGATAGGGAAGATTTATCCCCCATCGTCCAAGCAACAAACATTTGTTATAGTTGCAACTGATTTTTTCACTAAGTGGGTAGAAGCGATACCTTTAAAGGAGATCACCCAAAAGAGTGTCATAGAATTTATCCATGATCATATTATTTATAGATTTGGAATTTCACAAACTTTGATGGTAGATCACGGAATTTCTTTAAATGGAGATCAAGTTAATAAATTCTTGAGCGAGTTTGGAGTTAAATTAGTAAACTCCACACCATATTACGCTCAATCCAACGGACAAGCAGAATCTTCCAATAAGATTCTAAAAAATATCATAAGGAAAATGATAGATGAAAATGCCAAAAATTGGTACGAATGTCTAAACAAGGCCTTATGGGCTTATAGGACGTCGCCTCGGTCAAGTACCAAAATTACTCCTTTCCAACTTACTTATGGACAGGAGGTCATTTTGCCTATGAAAATCAACGTGCAATCGATCAGAATGTGTTTGCAACATAAGTTAAGTGATGATGAATATACCGAATCACTAGTTCAAAACTTATTAGAGTTGGACGTCTTAGATAGATTGCAAGTTCAAAAATGAAGGATGACTAAGTTTTATAATAAAAAAGTTATAGCCAAGTTGTTCAGTTTGGGCGAATTGGTTTGGAAAACAATACTCCATTTGGATAGCAAGGATCCAAAGTATGGCAAGTGGTCGCCCAATTGGAAAGGACCATATAAAGTAAATAGTGTGTTGCCTAATGGAGCATATCATTTAGAAGATTTAGATGGCATCAAGCACATGAGGTTCATTAATCGCAAATATTTAAAAAAATATGTTCCTTCCTTATGGGAAAGTGAACAAATAAAAGTATAATCAAATCGCGTTGAACGATCATAGATAAAAAAGGGCGAGAGCGAAACACGTTTAAATAAATTTCTTTATTATCAAACGTTCATTACAAAGTTGTAAGATACAAAATACTAAATGCTCTATAAGCTACAATTGAGAGCAAACTAATCTCTCGGTCGATCGCCAAGTAAGAGTGTGAACTGGCCTTGATTGTCATCCTGATCGCACTGCTGAAAAGGTAAGCAGAGAGGCCGAGAAGCACTCTTAGCAAGCAAAAGGGAAGAAAAGCACCCTCACATCGCCTGCCTAATCACATTGTTGCAATAATGGGCAAGAAGACTGAGAAGCATTCTCAGCAAGTAAGGTGGCTTGCAGGCATCCTCAAAAATTGCCTTCCATCATTGAACTCCCTGTAAAGAACATAGAGACAATGGGAAGAACTTTGTTGGCCAAAGAACATTTCCTATATCTCCCATACCAAAGGTGACATCAAAACAGATAGCAAGACGGGCGGATCAGATGGTCCATTTCTATGGAAGACGAAAATTTTGGATCAATCGTTGAAATGCGAAATGATGGCAGTAAATTAGTTTTTGAAGAAAAGAATGGAAATAAAAATGAAAAGTGCGAAATATGCATGCATTTATAGGGGCGTGAAAGTGAAAAGACAGAATATGAACGGTTACGTTCGTGCCTAATAATTAGAATCAGGTGGCCCAAAGTCTTAGGAAAAGAGATAGAAATACCAAGAGAAGATGTACATGAATCTTAGCATAAAGCAGTTAAATGCTTGGGGGATTGACGATTAAGGACAAACGTAAATAAATACACAAGAAGATAAATTAGTCGTTCATTAATGACAATGGCTGCTGTTACATTCAAAATTGGCAATGGCTATCAGTACGAGGTTACAAGAGGAAAGTTAATACGAAGTTACAAACAGAAAAGTTAAGGCATTAGATGTCGTAATTACAATTCGCCCCAGACCTAACGAATTCTTTCCCTAAGTCTCCCCCAATCCTCGCTCTGCTGAGAAGAAGTGACATTCAATTCAGCTACAAAATCATCATCAACCTCCAGCTTCTTGTATTGCTCGACCAAAGACTTGGTTCGCTCAATTCCTTGGGAAGCATTACGCTTTTTAGCAGCCATTCTCGCCTTGCAGTCATCCATCCTTGCTTGAAGCTCCTTCATCTGTGCAACCAAACTGGTCATCAAAGAGTCTTCAATCATAATTTCGGAAGAGATTTCTTTTAATTCGTCCTCAGCTTTGTTGATCTCCAGAAGCAAAGACTCTCTTTCAGATGCAGCACAAAGATATTGAGTACTCTTAGCCTTCAGTTCAACATTTTTGGCCAGCAAAGAAAGGATGTCAGAATGGACAACTTTCAACGTCACTTTAAAATCAGCAAAAATATTGGGCGACGGAAGTGTCAGTGCTTGCGCCAACTTCGCACTCAAATGCTCAAGCTTATCCTTATGTTTGGCAGCACTAGCCTGACTGATGTCCATGTCCATAAAAGATACATACTCAAATATCGACTGGTTAAGGAACTTCATATCTTCCTCTGAAGAAGCAGAAGGACGACCGATTGAAGCAGGGCAAGACGTCTTGACTTGCCCCCAGAAAGTGAACAAGTCCTGGATGGAACGCACAATCTCATCAGCATCCTGTAAAGAAAAATGCCAACATTGAAGGTTTTCACTACAATAAACAAAGTGAAAATAAAAGTGAAGCAAAATGTTACCTCATCAGCAATCTTGGGAGGTGGCATATCACTAGTTGGCTCCACCACCTTGGCCCCACCACCAAGGGAGACTTCTCCTTGTCTGGGCGAGAAGACTCCGCCACAACGGGCAGACCCATGGGAGCCTCTGCATGATTAAAGAAGCAACAAATCAGAAACCAATAGCACAAGTAAAGGTAAAACATCAAAAATGTATTACCTTCTGGTTCGACGTTTGGGGAGTCGGCGCCCTAGGAAGAAGGTGGCTCGTCCATTGGTTGTGATGAAGGTTTCGAGACTGAAGGTTTCTCTTTAAGCGTAGTCCCTTCATCAGCTGGTTTGGACGAAACAGTTCCAGCAGAGGATGATGGAGCAGGAGCTGCCAACACCGAAGCCTTCAAAGGAGAGGCTGAACTTTTTTGAGAAATTCAAGAAAACTATTAGCACATAGAAAGGTATGCTTGTAAGTAAACAGAATTCAATTACCTTTCTTCTGACGATGAGAGGAGTGTCATCATCATCATCCTCCAAAATGGGAGATGCTGAAACTGGTCGTTTGCGGCTTGGGACGCTCTTAGCTGCAGTAGGTTTGGCAGTTAAAGAAGTAGAGGGACGAACAGATTGTTTAGCACGAGCAGGGAAGGAAGGATTCCTAATGGACACAGGGGTGACCAAAATAGGAGAAGTGGAAGGAATGTTTGGCTGATCCAGTGAGTGGAAAGCACGATTGGCATCAGTTGCAAACAATCTGCGCTTCACTAATGGCCAGAGTTGTTCAAAAAGGGGGTGAACGACACGGCTAGGATTGAAGAGGGCTAATGAAAAGTTACTCGTCAAAAGAATATTGTGAGTATCTATAGCTTGTGCCTCTGCCTTATTAATGGTGTCAAAGTGGTCTATCATATTTTTTGAATAACAAGAGGGAACGGGCCAAGTTTGGCCAAAATCAAGTTGACGAGCAAAAAATTGGTGAGCATATTTTCAACCCCAGCTTTGGCATTGGTTCCAGTTAAAATATCATGGAATAACTCCCTCCCAGTAAAAAAATTGAACCCAAACGAGCAGAGAGGCGCTCGCACTGTCCAGGGTGGATGGAGGTTGCACATAATCTGGAGTTAAATGAGCACGAAAAGGAAAGAAGGAAGGAATTGAATTTAAAGTATAAAAGAATGAAAAAATGTCCCTTCTAGACATATTTACAGGGCTCAATGGGTCAATAGCGAGCCCATAACAGCTAGCAGAACGAAAGGACATGGATAGAGCACCAAGTGACGGAAACTAGGCTCTCAACCACAGTTGAGTAAACCAAAGAGGCTCACTGCCAATGGGAGATGCATCATTCTTCAATTGAAATTGAAGAGAAGTCATGCCTCTATAGAGGGCAGCCAAAAAGAAGGAACACACATTCAAAGGCCTACCACGTGCCAATTCATGCGCTATGGGTAAATAGCTCATAGAAAGCTTCATACTGAACACACACAGAATATATTTACAAAGCCAAATCTGAAGAAAGGCTACACGCTCAACGTGGGAAGGCTCAACGTTTGAGTGATTATAACAGCTTTGCAGGTTTGAATAGGACTCGGTGAATTTTTTGTCAAATTTTGGGGCAACACCAAAAATCAAAATATCAGGGAATATGGTGTCGCCCAAAGGTGGAAGATTTATCAGGGCCCCAATATCCCTTAAAGTGATAGACATTGGACCAAGAGGGAAAACAAAAGTATTATATTTAGAAGACCAAAAACTTAAAGCAATAGGAAAAAGTGTTGAGTCAAAAATTGGGGGTTGACGAGAGATTTCTAATAAATCAGAAATCCTAGCATGATCAAAACTCGCCTTGGTAGAACCATGGCCCACAAGGCGAGCATGCCATCTACGGAAAATAATATCAGATTTAGGCCAAGTGCGAATACCTTTTTCCCGAATCGGCCTCAACGGCAAAGAGTTCGGGAATGGAGGGCCTTGAGTACAAGGGAACGGCTGGCCCACCGCCACTTGTTCGACGGCTTCGGCGTTGTTGAATGAAGGACCCATATAGAACTCATTAAGTTCGACATTGGCTGATGCAAGGAAGTTCGGATTTACATATGGCCGAGTGAGGATTTTCTGAAAATCTTCGAAGTTGAAAGAGTCGTCAGATTGGTTTTGTGGAGCAGCCATTGGGAACGAAATACAGTTTTGTTAAAGTTTACTTGAGAAACGTAGTAGAGAAGCAAGAAGATGAACAGTGGTATGGCGAGAAAGAAGCACGAAATAATGAGACGTGATTTAGTGGTACAACGAAATGACGTGTCTTTGGGGTTTATAATGGTTTGTAGCGTCACACTTTTTCAGGCTATGGAAGGAAATAATGCTTGAAATCCTTGGGAATTTCAAATGTTGCTGGGAAACACAAAGTAAATATGGCAAAGATTAATAATTGGTATTAATTCTGCCATATTGGGGGGTAATTGTTGACACACTAAAAGTGCAGCCCAAATCGAATAGCCCAAGGAATAAAACCCAATTGGGGAATTCCCAAATCAAATAACTCAAAGAATGAAGCCCAACTGGGCAATTCAGGATAAAAGTCCAGATAAGGTTATTAATGAATGCAGTGGAAGCCCACGAACACTGTAACATCATCGCCCAAGCTTGCAAAATGCCCAAGATCTGAGCGAATGAAGTGCCTTACAGTCGCCCAGAGCTATGACCATGTTATCGCCCAAACCTTCAAATCGCCCAGGATCTTAGCAAATATAAGATGTTATGGTTATTCAGAAGTGCAGTTATTGAAGCAGTTAAGTAACCTTATCCCGTTCCACGATTCAAGGAGTTCAGTTGAAGACAGCAGTTAGAGACGGCAGTTCCACGACAAGTTAGCAACCATAAAGAAAGTGGGTAGTTATAAAGCAATCAAACAGTTTCTAAGCGGTTGATCACGAAGAAATCATCAAGGGAATATAAAAGGCAGAGAAGACATGGAGCAAAGGACCTCGAATGAAATACTCTCAAACAGAGAATATGTAATTTCAATTTTTTAGTTTAGACTTAAACATTTCTTTTCAGTACTCATGTGATTGCGCCCCTTGGAGGCATTCTGTTTAGTTTCAATTGTAAAGTCATCGCCAATAAAACACCCATTTTTGGGACTTTGTCTCAAGAGATTTGTTCTGATCCCTTTTTAATTGTTAGCGACTACCCGTGCGAAACACATTATTACAACAGAAACCAAGACTTAGCTAAAAATCCGCTTTTTAGTAATTTTTCATAAAAGACGAAATGTATAGTTGAAAATTTATAAAAATCATGGATCTTATTAAATGTGTAGTCGAAAATGAGTTAGAAAATGTGATCAAACAGGGACTACTAGGTCGTGGTTTCTAGGTAAAAGCCAACCACACATTTTTTATTAAAATAATATTTCATAATCTTTCTTTATTTTTTAACCACACATTTTTTATCAATTTATTATTCGAAAATGCATTTTTCATTAAAAAAAAAAAATACCTCAAAGCACCCTAGTATATTAATCGCATCCTTTTTGTTTCAGGATCTCAAGAACATGCCTCAGCTTTATTCCGCTGCTGCAGTCTGCAGAGCATTGTTTGAGCTTTAGTTTGCTGCCCCCAATTATCTAATGCTAATTTATTTGCATATTTGTCTCTTTCTCAATGAATATTTTTTGTGATGTATATAGACAGAATATGTCGGATGAAGAACAGAGTTCTCTGAAAATGACAAGATTATAATGAAAATATGGTGGCGGTGACGACCGAAACGGGGAGAAGAGAGTTCGTGGTGGTGGAAGGGGGATTGGGTTGGGGTAGGTGGGGGTTGATTGGAGAAGAAATTGATTTTTTTTTAATTGTTTTAGTTGGAAGTCGTTTGTACTTTTGAAAAGCATTGGGACTTTGGCTGCAATTACCTTTTTTTGGGCTTCTTTTGAGACGAGGATAAGTACGTTATTTTACACGGCTTTGATAGAGAAAATAAACTCATATAGAGCTTGTTTGATTCCTATTTTTTTAAGAATGAGAATGAAAAATATAATTATTACGGGATTATAAATCATATTTTTCATTTTTGTGATCAAAAAATGGGAATCGAACGAGCCCATAGATTATCAACAAAATGTTTGCTTGATTGGAGGGTAAATGCTTCAATTTAAAATGATGGGGACATGATGTGACATTACAATTAAGAAAACTAAAAATAAAAGCTTCTTGCGAACGTAACACTTGGGCCAATTTCAAAACATGGAGTAGAAAGTCCACTACTTCAAGACGAATGCATTAATACTAGAGACGTGTATGAATTAAAGTATGATACCAAATTTTCAGCTAAAATTTAAAAGGATTTATATTTACCTTTTAAGTAAAATTTTATTTTTAAACATATGTTACTTTTTTTACATATAAATAAAAAGTTATTTTTTAGATAAATAACTTACTAAACTCATTAAAACAGTAAATGTTGGGGTTTTATACGTTTTAACGGTCATAGACGCCATTGTTTGATTTCCATTTTTTTTTAAATACATTTCTCTCTCTTTTTTTTTTCAACCATATATTTTTCAATAAAATAATATTACACTCAAATACAAAACTTTTATTCATTTTTTAATCATGCATTCACCCTCAAAATACTATTTCGAAATGCATTTTAATTAAAAAAAAATGAAGCTCAAACATGCTCTATTTCATGTAGCATGAAGATCATTTTATTTAAACGTCAACAAAATGAAATAAAATTGGAAATACGTGTTAATCATCTCAAAATTGTTATGGAGGCATGATAACACGAATGAGAGAAAAAATAATATGAAGTTTAAGACGTACGCCTAATTTTCTTCAAATTCTTGTAAGCTCGTCGACATGATGTCTAGGCTAAGCAATTTTGCTAGTTTTACAATCGGAATTGTCGTTAAGCTACAAAATCTTGCTTAGAATCGAAGATTTTAGCATGAGATTGGCAATATATCATATTAGAGAGTGGGTTCAGTAGGCTTTTCACTATATCCCCGTGAATTAGACCTTATCATGAGATTGGCAATGTACCATACTAGAGAGTGGGTTCAATAGGCTTTTCTCTAATATTAATCAAAATTAAAATTTAAAAAAAGAACAAGAAAAAAAAGAGATTAACAGTAGTTGATTTAACAAATTAAACAATTGATTATGGGCAGAGGAGGTGGGACCTCGGTTGTTAATCTTTCTTGGGTTGTCGGCATCATGAGAGCTACAGAGAACAGACTACAGAGCAATGTCTGGTCATGTTACAGCATAGTTTTAAATACCAAATTTGACAGTTATGACAATAATATCTTCATTTCATTGTATCTGTTTCTTCTGCAAGAATCTCATCCCTTTGCATGCTACTCTACAATATCACACTCAAACTTGCAAATGTGGTAAACAAACTTGCCACCTTAGGGTTTCCATATCTTCCCATGCAGCCTTATTACTGACACATGAAACTCCTTTATACATGCCAAACAAAATACATTATTATTATAAATTTTGTGTACCTTTCAAGTTTACATGAAGAGAAGAGGTTCTTTTGAGTTTTGAGCGAGGATATTTGTAATTATTCTCATCTAAGAATGGATTCTTCTATGTCACCTTTTCTTTTAGGGTTTCTTGTGATTTTTGTTGGCGGCGGCTGTGTTGATATGCCGGTGATGGAACAAGAGGAGTTATTTGGTCTGTTTGAGGTTATGAGTTCACTTTTGGAAGATCCCACTTGGGCCCAAATGCATCCTCTACCTTGCACTGACACTCCATGGCCTGGGGTTGAGTGTGAGGTTGGTCAAGAAACTCAAACTCCAATCTTTCACGTCACAAAGATTCATGTTGGCCATGATATTCTTACCCCACCTTGCAAATCTTCTGCTCAAATTTCACTATCTTTGTTGAAATTACCTTACCTCAAAACACTTTCTTTGATGAACTGTTTCACAAAATCACCTGTTTTTCTGAGCAAAACACTCTTTGGTTCACTGCACTCTTTGGAGAATTTAGTTCTTGAGTCAAATCCAAGCCTTTCTGGAGAAATCCCTTCAACTTTATCAAACATTACAAGTTTGAAAGTTTTAAGCTTGTTACAGAACAATCTGAATGGAGAAATTCCCAAGGAAATTGGAGGGCTTGTTAATTTAGAGCAAATTGATATAAGTTACAACAACTTGATTGGATCGATCCCGGAAGAAATTGAAGGGTTGAAAAGTTTGTCCATTTTGGATCTCAGCTGGAATTCTTTACAAGGAATGGTGCCTCATTCACTGGGAAATCTGCAGATTCTTGAAAAGATTGACTTCAGCTGGAACAAACTTCAAGGAAGAATACCTCCAGAGTTAGGGAAATTAAAGAGGTTAGTCTTATTGGATTTGAGTCATAACTCCTTGGAAGGACCAATCCCTGAAAATCTATCAGGTTTGCATCAATTACAGTACTTAATGATGGAGGAAAACCCAATAAATACTGAGATACCTTCATTTATTGGGGCACTGATGGAGCTCACAGTATTAAGTTTCTCAGGCTGTGGTTTAACAGGGAGAATCCCAAGGAAATTTTCTAGCTTGCAAAATTTAACTGCATTGTCTCTTGATAATAACAAGCTCAAGGGCACAGTCCCTCAGGAGTTGGGAACACTGCCAAATATAAATACATTGAATTTGAGCCAGAATCAGCTTTCTGGGGAACTATTATTTCCTGAAGAATTTTTCATTAGACTCGACCAAAGGTTAGATACAAGAGGAAACAAAGGATTATGCATAAATCAGCAACCTCAAAGCAAGAAAATCAGTACGACATTTAGGCAAATCCCTCCTTGTTTGATCAAAAGAGTTCCAGCCAGCAACAAAACTTTTTCCCAAGATCATCCGGACGATGATTCTCAAAAGATGAAGCCAACAGTACTGTGCGATGGTAATTTGAGTTCAAACGCTGATGGGCTACATCAAAACTTTATCGTTTCTGGTCTAATATTCCTGTTCTCTTGCTGGGCTCGTGAGTTTTCTGAATTTTTTTGGTTTTGATATTAAGAAACTGATAGATTCCTAGAACTAGGGTTATCGTTCAAGTTTGTGTAATGAAAGTGGAATTTATGAGCGATTTGATGGGATTAGCCTTCAGTTTTTCAATGTTTTGCTGATAATGTTGAGTCCTATCCCAGCAGGGACTGTTGCTTTCTTTAACAGAGATTCCAGGCTAAGAAAACAGCATCTGTCTAGCATTAATTAAAAGGAGAGAGAGAGGGAAAGAAAATGATGCCAAATCTGCATCCCGAGTTTGTCTTGTGATTAGCATGTTTTTCTTTTCCGTGTAGACTGAGGAAGGGCTGGGTTGGGTACGAATCATGTCTCAGCTAGCTGGCCTACCAAGCCTAACTAAAAAAAGGTGACAACACTCCGAGGATTTTTGCCAGGGAAACTGGGGGCAACCGGCACCCTATCAAGGACACACGTCCTCTCGAAAAAATAGAGCCTACTTGGCCCTATTTGAGAAGAATTATTGCACTCCGAGATTGTATTGATCTCGGACTCAAAAATAAATAAATAAATAAATAAATTATCCCCAATCTTGAGAGCCCCATCATCCCACTCTTTGAGTATTGTGAGGGAGGTAGATCGCGAGATGTGCCCCAGCAGGCTAGGAAATAGGAGCTGTCTGTACACTGCGCGTATAAAGAGTCTAATTCTATGTTTCAGGAATAGAACCCTACACTACGGTCTACGACTGCCAATAAGGTTTAAGATAATCTCACTCCTGTCATTTGAACCAATGAGCTATGTCCCGAGAGGCATACTGATCTCTTACTCTAATGTATGTTAGTTGTGCTATGTATACAACCAGAGTTGACAATTAGACACATGGGTGGGGCCCAAGCTGAATAAAAAAATTCTGGATCCTCCCTTCCTGTGAATACATTGTCAAACCCGATTGTACAAGAAAAATAATTCAATGTATATTGCTGCTCAAAAAGGACTCGTCAAAGGGCCTTTGACAGGGTTGAGGTGATACCTCAGTAGCCGTGTCATAGGAGCCTGTCAAAGGTCTCTGTTTGTGTAGCACTGCTCTACTCTAATTGTCTTCTTTAGTAAGAAAATAAAGGGAAGAACAAATATTTTGTGATGGATTAATCTATTTTGACAAAAAAAAAATACATATATATATTATAGAGAGGTTGATAGATACATTTGTAGCAGTAGATGAGTACATGAAAAAATTGATTATATTTTAAACTGTTTGTGGGCCGAAAAGTTGTAGGTGAGTATAAAGTGAAGTGGTATTTATAGCGGTCAAAACGTCAGATATCCTACTGAATCGGACAGTTTAGAGCTAGCCGTTATACGCTAGATTTCAGAACGGTCAAAAAGTTATCGTTGGAACCAACCGGACATCAGCTAGGACGGAAAAACTCGAAAGTTTTCCTATTTGATAGTTTCGAAAAATGTGGGCTTTTGAAGGACTTTTTCACTTAATTTTTCAAGATAATTTTGTACAATGTTTGATCCAGTTTTCCTTTCGAAAATAATTTTTATGCGATCATTTAAAAATGTGATTTTCTGGTGCATAAATTTTTTCTGAGCTATTGTGATTCAATGTTGAGAATTAAAGTATTTACCTTTACATATAAATTTAAAGCATCTACATCTAATGCCTTCTATGTTTGATGGTTGCAGTTCTTCAAAGTGATTTGTCCTAAATGCTCAATTTTTGTCTCCAAGTCTATTGATCATCAATTTGTTTCCATATTGATCATTTGATCGTTAATTGCAATTCTCTTGTAGCGATATTTGAGTATTCAATTTATCGTCTTGCAACAAAGGCTAGAAAGACTCGAATTCAATTTGTTAGAGATAAACACAATTTTGTTTGTTATAATCAAAACGAGAAGTGAACCATGGATCAACAATTTCCCTCTTTTCGATTTTGACAAATAAGATGATTTGCAATGTAAGATTAAACAAACTGATGAGGAGAATATAAATCTTAAGTTTAGTATTTCATGTACATATTCATAGATTCCTCCTTTCTACGTTCCCCCTAACATGCATAACCACATATTCCTAGTTTTCCCCTTTCTACGTTCCTCCCATCATGCATAATCATCTATATATATCATCTTCCCCCTTTTGGCATAAGCAAAAAATAAATACAGGAATAGAGACCGGTAGGATATGAAGACAACCATAGCAAATAACAATCATAAAAGTGAAAAATATCATTCTTAGACATGGAAAACATCGTTCACAGTGTAATATTCAAATTTAAAAGTACAACAAAAGCTAAAGAAAAATCTAAGGCTCTGGAGGAAAGCGAGCGTAGAAATGTGCGAAAAAGGCATTCTGCTGGGCCTGCATTACCGCTTGTTGTACTTGGATCGCGTCCTGTTAGGCTTGGATTATGGCTTGTTTAGCTTGGAATAGGTGAAGTAACTTGCCAAGGCCATCAATGAACAATGTAAGAGAGTCAATTCGGCCATTTAGGAGATTATATATTGATCCACAGTATGTCAAAAGAAAGGTTGGGTACCTCTATGGGATCATTTTCTTCATCATCCTCAAAAGGTAGAGTCGGGAGACCTAAGATAGGGTCGAACCCTTTTGTGTGTGCCACCCATTGCCATGTTCCTTAACTATCCTCATTCATTTAAGAGTTTGGATGTTGATAGTATCGGTAAGGCGAAGTTTAACAAAATTTGTTGTCAGAAAGTGGAACGTCGAAATGTTTAAAATTTTTTGTGAAAAGCATCGTGTATGGCAAAGTTTTAATGTGACGTGATGAACTAACAAGTTTCATAAGCCCTAATGCAATAGTTGGAAAATCAAGTTTTCGCTCGACAAGTAATGAATCAAGAGTGAACAAATAGAAGTTATTCACTTCTTC
Organism: Olea europaea var. sylvestris; assembly: GCF_002742605.1. Taxonomy (NCBI): domain Eukaryota; kingdom Viridiplantae; phylum Streptophyta; class Magnoliopsida; order Lamiales; family Oleaceae; genus Olea; species Olea europaea. The sequence continues at coordinate 16,778,393 of NC_036257.1, read as the reverse complement.
TCGGTGACCTTTTTACTTTACATGGAAGGCTCAATTGATTAGCACTTAATTTAGTAATATTTTCGATATTCTTCCTAGTGACTCGATGACGTGCCTCTGAAAGATCATAGCCATCTAAAGTAGGATAAACTTTATGAAAAAAAAATTTGTAAGTCACACAGTTCCAACCCAAGAATATCACGAATGAGTGCTTTCGTGATAGTTATAAGCACATTTTTATGTAAACATGAGATCTCGTCTAAGTAAGGTGCAATTTGCATGTGTTGATAAAATTCTTTCATAAGGCATGGGTGCACATGTTCTTCCATAATGGCAACCGATACTTACCCCATATTTTCAAAATATTCTTTCAAGTGAAATGCGGGTGTTAGGATCTTCCTCTAACTGCTCAAGATGATTTCCGGGCTCAGTTAACCTTTAAAACACCGAATCAACACCAAAACCGAAGGTACCCGCCGCCGACCACGAGTTCTACCTATGGTTGCTTTTCTTCCTTCTGCTTGTTGTTTGCTCACTCACAAAGAATGAATACCACATAGGTAAGGGTCACAAAGACACAAGCAAGAGGTAGACAAGATCAAAGAGTAGAATGCATGAAGAAGAAGAAGAAGAAGAAGAAGAAGAAGAAGAAGACAGCCTCAAGCAATTGGCATGGAAGACAAATCACGAAGAAGAAGACACAAGAAGAAAACCAGCAGTCTCTCTTTGCTCTCGCGTTCTATATGGACGGGGGTAAGGAGTCAAGGAAAACCACCAATATATATATATATGTTAAGTGGCCAACATAAGGTAAGTCAAGATATGGTAAGTAGGCTCGACTAGGGTTATGGCCCAATAGCCCCCCAACAAGCCACAAAGGTTTATTAGCCATCCAATAGGTAAAACAACGTTAAGTCGGGTCATCCCATTATTCGGTGTTGATTTATCGTTCAGTCATTCATGTCGACTGATAAAACTGATTTACATCATCGCCCGAGAGGTCGTTTGACAACATGATGTCTAACAAGCCTCACCTTGGTGTCAAAGGACCTGCAAAGAGAAAACGTTTTCCATTAGTGACACCTCTAACAGAAAACCGATAAAATTGGAAATCATTTACCTGTACCGATATTTAGAAGCTCTTTACAACTTCTAAACTTTACCAGTGGCAGCACTTTCGTTTCCATATCCGAATGATTATATTGTGTGTGAATTTTTTCAAGTCTTACTACTTCTTGTGATATTATATCCCTAATGAAGTGTAGCCTAACATCGATATGTTTAGTGCGTTCGTGAAAAACAGGATTCTTACACAGATGTATGGATGACTGACTATCAGAATACACAACCACATACTCAGTCAAGACACTTAGTTCATGAAGTAGACCTCTAAGCCATAGAGCTTCTTTAATTGCTTCAGTGGTGGCAATATATTCTGACTCTTTAGTGGATAGTGCAACTATGTGTTGTAACTCTGATTTCCAACTAACACACGAATTTGATAAGGTGAATACGTAAGAGGAAGTTGATTTCCTACCATCCCTATCTCCTGCATAGTCAGCATCTACAAAACCCTTTAATTTCACGCCTTCCTTATTAGCACTAAATTTTAGACCTACGTCACTTGTACCCTTCAAATATCTTAAAAGCCACTTTAATGCTTCCCAATGTTCAGGACCTGGATTAGACATGTACCTACTGAGAGTACTAACAACGAATCCTAAGTCTGGTCTAGTGCAAACCATCAAATACATTATGGAACCAATCACATTTGAGTATGGAATTTTACTCATGTATTCCACTTCACGTTCATTATAGGGAGCTTGTTCTTTAGAAAGAACAAAATGGTTTGCAAGAGGCAACGTGACAGGTTTGCAGTCACTCATATTAAACCTTTTCAACACCTTTGATATGTATGGAGACTGATGCAAGAATACGATGGAATTTGACCTATTTCATTTTATTTCCATGCCTAGAATCCTTTTAGCCTTTCCTAGGTCTTTCATGTTAAATTCTCCACTAAGGTCTGCTTTTATATTGTTTATCCACTTAGCAGATGATCCAACTAAAAGCATGTCATCCACATAGAACAACAAGAACAAATAATTGTTATCAGTCTCGTTGTGTTGAAAGTATAGGCAATGATCGAATTTACTTCTTTGAAATCCTATAGTGAGTACAAATGAATCAAACCTCTTGTACCACTGTCTAGGTGATTGCTTTAGACCGTATAGGTATCTCTTCAGAAAATGCACATAATCAGATTTTAACTTGTCTTTAAAACCTTTTGGTTGATTCATAAAGATTTGTTCATCAAGCTCTCCATGTAGAAAAGCGGTTTTTACATCGAGTTGTTCAAGTTCTCAGTCAAAGAGCGCAACCAATGCGAGCATGACCCTGATAGTAGTGTACTTGACAATTGGTGAGAAAATCTCGTTATAATCAACACCTTATTTCTGTGTGTAACCCTTCGCTACTAACCTAGCCTTAAATCTTAAGGGTTCTGTACTACTAGTACCTTCCTTAACCTTAAAGACCCACTTGCAATCAACGATTGATTTATTCTTAGGTCTCGGTACTAACTCCCAAGTTTGATTCTTTTCTAGAGAACTCATCTCTTCTTTCATAGCCTTAAGCCACTCCTTAGATTGACCACTATTCATAGCCTCTTCAAAAGTTTCCGGCTCCCTATCAACTAGTTCTTCGTAACTAGCGTATGCAAAATCCAATTTAGATTCAAACCCGAACCTCCTAGGTTCTCTCGTTTGTCTTCTCTCTCTATCCCTAACTAAATTATAGTTAGCTAATGGATTTTCTTCCTCAGGATGCTCTTCTATCACTACTTCATTTTCCTCTTCAGGTTCTTGGACCTGAATCTCCACCTCACTCTAAATACTAGGTACTGATGTGTTAAATTTTCCTAACTCCACCTTAAATCGATTTCTTTCTTCACCTGATTCAGTTTCACTTACAGGTTCGGTTTCGTTCCTTAGACAAGGCATCTCACTCTCATTAAATGTGACATCCCTACTCACGATGATCTTAACTCCTTTTTGGCTTCTATCCCATAACCTATAGCCCTTAACCCCTTTGGGATATCTTAGAAAGACACACTTCCTGGCTCTAGGTTTTAATTTTTCCTCACTTTGATGAGAGAAGGCAGCACAGCCAAACGCTTTAAGCATTGAGTAGTCACCCAATTTTCCAGACCATTTCTCATGTGGAGTATCACCATTTAATGCAGCCGATGGAGTCAAATTTATCAGATAACAGGCAATTACAACGGCTTCACCCCAAAATGATTTAGGAACCCCAGAACTTAACATCATGCAGCGCACTTTATCTAGTATGGTCCTATTCATTCTTTCTGCTACCCCATTTTGCTAGGGAGTATAGGGAACCATTTTGTGCCTTGTTATTCCACTTTCTTTACACATCCTATCGAATTCAGCATTACAGAATTCTAGGCCATTATCTGTCCTTAAAATTTTGATCCTCTTGCTAGTTTGGTTTTCCATTTGTTTCTTCCAATTGTTAAAGTTATGGAAGGTTTCAGTTTTGTCTTTCAATAGATAGACCCACACTTTCCTGGTGTAGTCATCTATGATAGATAGGAAATACCTATTCCCACCCGATGTGGGATTACTAGCAGGATCCCACAGATTAGAATGCACATATTCAAGCATACTTTTAGCCTTATGCGTACTAGTGGAGAACGACACTCTATGGTGCTTTCCGAGCACAAAGTGATCACAGAACGATAGGTCAGACACACAGTCATTACCAAATGCGCATTTCTCATTCAGTAGCTTAAGTCCCTTAATGCCTACGTGTGCAAGCCTACTATGCCACGTATGTGTGTGATCGATTTTAGCGGAAGAAATAGAGGAGTTTAATCCTCTAATTACTTCCCCAGTAGTGATGTAAATATCATTTTTCTTGATTCCCTTAACAGAGATTAACGCACCCTTCATCATTTTAAACATACCGTTTCCAATTTTACCAGTGAAGTTGTCTTTCTCAAGTCTTCCTACTAAAATCAAATTTCTAGATAATTCAAGAATGTATCTAACTTCCTTTAACATGTACACAAAGCCCTTGTTAAATTTTATCTTTATATCTCCAATTTCAGCAATTGTATAGGCAAAGTTATCACACAAAACTACTTGCCCATCATTAGATTCTTGCAAGTTTTCAAACCAGTTCTTTTCAGACGTCACATGAAAAGACGCACCAGAATCTAATATCCATTCATGCATGTGAGAATTAGTAGTTAGATTCAATTCAGTAGTGTATGTGACTGGACTAGTGATCACATAGACTTCACCGTTTTCGGTATCGGAAGTAGAGGATAATACATTTACCTCATCTCTTTCCTTAACCTTTTGTTTTCCCCTTTCTTTATGGCAGTCTTTTATAAAATGCCCTGTACCTCCACAACCATAGCATTTTCTCGCCTTAGTTCTAGACTTTGACCTAGGTCTACCATTGCCCTTCTTTTTCCAACTATTACTACTTGATTCGCCACTACGTTGGTATCCATCATAACTGGCTTGCCTAAATTGAGTTCTACCCCTCATCATATGCAACTCTCCACTCCTCCTATCCTGTTTTTCAGCCCTCATTTCCATCTCTTTACTCCTAAGAGAATCTACGACAATTTCAGGTGTTAACGTGTCCCTACCATACTTAATGGCATTCTTAACTTCTTTATAAGAGTTCGGGATTGAATTGAGCAAGATAATAGCCTTATAGGTCTTAGACACGGCTTCGTCACAATTGACAATATCTTTCACCAATTTGTTAAATACATCTAAATTGTCGTCGAGATCCTTTGAAGGATCCATCTTAAAGCTGAAGAATCGTTCGAGTAGGTAGAGTTTATTCGGTGTAGGTTTAAGAAAGTATAAGTCTTCTAGTCTTTTCCAAAGTTCTTTGGTGGTTTTTAGTTTTCCCACTTTTCTTAAGACAGCGTCAGACAAGTGTAATATTATTGAGGTATAGGCAAGCTCATCGGCTTCCTCTTTTTGTTCTTTTGAGATGTCAGGTGCAAAATTGCCTTCGATGGCTTTTGACGCCTTTTGTTGGACTAATATGCCTCTCATCTTTTGTTGCCAGATAGAGAAGTCCCCTTTACCGTTAAATATTTCTAAATCAAAATTATGTATTGTCATTGGTTAACACACTAATTAGACCACACGAAATAGTATTGGGAAGCGTGATAAGGTAATATCTTGTTAATTCTTAGCAAAAGTAACAATGAACCTAAACGCTACGTCCACCAAGAAATACCAAACACTTAAATCAAAAGAACAAGCACTCAATTAACGCAAGTAATCCTAGTTCTAGCATAAGTAATGGTTACCCCTTCACGGTAACCCCAAAACCTAACGATCACCCTACACGATGATCTTGCTATTGCTTAATTTAAATGGATCAAGCCAATTTATCAGAGGGGACCTATCTGAGTCCGTAGAGTGGAGAAAAACGAGCTTGTTGTTCAATTGCAATCGGCGTTGCACCAGGGGCAAAATTGTCCAACTTTTTCTGTATAACCTGAAACACAAAACAAAATATATCAGCGCGTTTGGGAGATCGAAACAAGCAAGTTATCTGAAGATAACTTCGCCAGAATGTCGCCCACGCGCCACCTCATCGGGGCACCTCGACCTGCTGGTAATGGGTATGGCCTCCGTTTGTCCAGTCGAGTTTTGGTTTGTGAGTAATTGAAGAATTTCAGATTCGGGTAAAAGGGTAAAATCGTGAAAATCAACCAATTTTGAGCCGATTTTTGCCAACCAAGCTCTGATACCAGATGTTAGGATCTTCCTTTAGTTGCTCAAGATGATTTCCGAGCTCAGTTAACCTTTAAAACTCCGAATCAACACCAAAACTAAAGGTACCTACTGCCGACCACGAGTTCTACCTATGGTTGCTTTTCTTCCTTCTGCTTGTTGTTTGCTCACTCACAAAGAATGAATACCACACAGGTAAGGTCACAAAGACACAAGCAAGAGGTAGACAAGATCAAAGAGTAGAATGCACGAAGAAGAAGAAGAAGAAGACAGCCTCTCTCTCTCTCGGGTTCTTTCACAAAAACGGGACATTAGAAGGCTACGAGAGTTACCAATATATATAGTAAACCAATAACAAACAATAAGGTAAGTTATACATATGGTAAGTAGGCTCGACTAGGGTTATGGCCCAGTAGCACACCAACAAGCCACAAAGGCTTATTAGCCATCCAATAGGTAAAACAACGTTAAGTCGGGTCATACCATTATTGTCGACTGATAAAACTGGTTTACATCATCGCCCGGAAGGTCATTTGACAACATGATGTCTAACAGCGGGCGCTTCAATTGAAAAATCAGCTAAATCGACATTTTTACCTATAAGAATGGGTGATTTCTCAAATGGATTCGTCGTCACCTCGGGTTCCAAGTCCATTTCTTCGTAGAAGAAAGGTAGATGAGAGCGCCTAACAGTTGTCTTAAATCATTTTTCAGCTCATTTTCACAACAAATAGATGAAATATGGGTAAAGTTAGAGCTCGATTTTTGGAAGAGGGTGAAATATTGAGCAAATTTTGAATTTTTTGAGAGAGAAAAGATGTAGATGTGATGGGTTTTGTGAATTTTGAAAGTATTTGATATACGACATAGAGAAGCGAAGATTTGAGAGGCGATTTACGAAGAAAATGGAGAGAATTAAGGAAGAAATGGGGAAGAAAAGTTGTTTTTCGCGATTTTAAAAATCTGAAACCGTGTTGAACTGGACATTATGATTGACAGAGCCTGCTATAGGCATAAAGTTTCTGTCAAATCGGACATGATTTTTAGACGATCCTATTTACTCATCCTGCTTCGCTTGTCAAAGTGGACTGTCCACTTGAATCGTCCGGATGTCCCCTTCCATTTTTTAAATAAATGTAAAGATAATGTCTCATAAAAATAAAACTCATAATATGCAATCAGCTTATTTATACACTTCAGATTCGTTAATAATACCTAAACTTCTTCTACTATGTGAGAATCGATAAAGTCCACAAGGTTTTGTGAAGATATCAGCCAATTGACCTTCCGTATTTACAAATTCTAATGTGATATCTCCCTTTTGTGCATGATCTCTCCGACAATTATGCCTTATTTCAATACGCTTCCTTCGAGAGGGCAAAATGGGATTGTTGGACAAGTTAATGGCACTAGTATTACACACATAATAGGAATATGATCGTAATATAAGTGATAATCACTAAGGGTTTGTTTCATCCACAGTACTTGTGCACAAAAACTTGCGGCCGAAACATATTTTGTTTCGGTGGTAGATAGTGCGACGAAATTTTGTTTCTTGCTAGACCATGACACAAGTGCAAAACTTAGAAAGTGACAATTTTCTCTAGTGTTTTTGTGATCAATGTGCATCCGGCCCAATTGGCATCCGAAAAACTAAGTAAATCAAGTGAGTGCCCTTGGGATACCAAAATCCTTAGGTTCGAGTTCAACTAGGATATCTAAAAATTCTTTTTACGGCACTAAGATGAGATTCCTTAGGATTTGATTGAAATCTAGCACATAAGCACACACTAGACATAATATCGGGTCTATTTGCGGTTAAGTAAAAAAGGGATCGATCATTCCTCTATATTTAGTTACATCAATGAAAATACTTTGATCATCTTTGTCAAATTTAACGGATGTGCTCATAGGAGTATTCATTGGCTTCACGTCATTCATTCTGAACCTCTTGAATGTGTCTAATATGTACTTACTTTGATTTATAAATATTCCATCGTTTGTTTGCTTAAATTGAGGACAGAGGAAGAATGTAAGTTCTCACATCATACTTATTTCAAATTCAATGCTCAAGCATTTTGAGAATTCTTCACAAAGATTGATATTAGTTGCACCAAATATAATATCATCAACGTAAAATTGAACAATAAATATATCTTTTGTTTGAGTTTTGCCAAAAAGAATAACACCCGCTTTTCCTATTAAGAAACCATTTAAGAGTAGAATTTTCCCAATCGTTCATATTAAGCTCTAGGAGCTTGTTTTAAATCGTAAAGAGTTTTTCTAAGTTTGAAATTATGATTCGAATACTTGTGATCTTTAAAATCGAGGGGTTACTCAATAAAGACTTCGTCTTGAATAAATCCATTTAGAAATGAAATTTTAACATCCATTTGATAAAGATTGAATCTTCTATGATAAGCGAAAGAAAGAAAGAAGCATACGAATAGATTTTAATCTAGCCACCTATACAAAGGTTTTTTTTTCAAAATCGATACATTTCTCTTGATTGTAATCTTTTGTAGGGACGGACCCACGTGGGGTCATGTGGGGTCAGATGACACCACAATATTATTATTGTTATTTTGTAATCGTCAACAGAAATCAAACATTCAATCACAGATTTGGTAAGGAAAACGTATGAAATGGTTAGATTATGTTCTTCACAAAATACAGCAGAAAATGCTAGTTTTTTTACTAGATTTCTTAACCATTCACAAAAATACAGTGAAACAATAGAGTATTGAGAGGAGGATTGAATCATAAATACAGCATATGAAGTAGCAAATGAAGATACACCACCAACTCACAAGAAATTTTGAAAACATTGGTATGATTCCTTCATTCCTTTTTACTCAAATTCTAGAATATTCTGGGATTTACTTATACCAAGCTTCATCTTCATATGTTTACTAACAAGTTGGAGAATATTCTGGAAATTATTGTTGTTGGAATAAAAAGCACAATCATCCTAGAAGAACTATTCGCCACTGACTTCTAACATCTATGTATATGTCTGTCTCTATTGTGTGCGTGTGTGTGTATATATATATGTGTGTGTGCGCGCGCGGGCAAGTATGAGTAGAAAGAAATAGAGAAAGAGAGAGGTAGTGCTTAAAGTTGAGTAATGTTAGTGGAGAAAGTCAGAAAGAGTGGGTGGAGTAATGTTAGTGGAGAAAGAGTTGGGGGGTTAATGTTAGTGGAGAGAGAGTTGCAGTACCTTGCTTGCACCTGTAGAGATGGAACCTTTCAATTGCTACACAAACTTGGAATATGGAAGAAGCTTATTGTCGTTGAAGCATCTGCATTCAGCTCTAGCTTCCTTAATTTTTGACCCCACAACGGGAAACGTTTGGCTCCATCCTTGATCCTATGCCACTAATCTAGCCTTGTTACTCACAATTATTCCATTTTCATCTCATATTTCTAAAGATCCATTTCATACTAATGACAGTTTGATCATTCAGTCTAGCGACTAAATCTCAAACATAATTTCTTTCAAATTGATTTAGATCTTCTTGCGTAGCTAGAATCCAATACTCATCAAACTTAGCTTCTTTAAAATTCTTAGGTTCAATTTGTAAAATGAATGCGCAACTAATAAGATGATTTCTAATAGAAGTTCTGGTAGTAATACCTTTGGATGGATCTCCTATTACTAGTTCTTTGAATGAGACGAAACAAACTTCCATTCTTTTGGTAGAGAATGATCACTTTGCACTTCGGTAGATTTTGCTTTATTCTCTTGAATGTTTGCCTCTATGGTTGGTTCTTTGTTAGGAGGTTCCTTGTTTTGGTCTTAAATGGCCATTTGTTCAAAAAGAATTTCCAAATCTACATCATTAGTAATACCTTTCTCTTAATCAAGAGAGTTAATTTCATCAAAAGTAACGTGCATAAATTCTTTAACGACTAGAGTTCTTTTATTAAATACTCTATAGGCTTTACTAGTCGATGAAATCCTAGAAAAATTTCAACATCGAATTTTCCTAAATTATCTTTTGTATTTAAAGTGAAGCATTCGCACCCCAAAACTTTAAAATAACCGATATTTGGAATTCTATTTTTTCAAAGCTCATAAGAGGTTTTAGTTTTCTTTCGACTACCAAAAGCTCTATTAACAATATAGCAAGCGATATTGACGGCTTCGACCCAAAAGTATTTTGGCATGCTACTTCAAAGGAGGTGATGTTTATAGGAAGCCGAGGCAAAGACGTTTATATCCTAAATATTGACGGCTTTGATCTAAAAATATTTTTTATCACATAATTGACTAATATTAAGTAAATTATGTTTGAGGTTATCTACTAATAACACATTTTCAATTGTAGGAGAGGAATAATTATCGATGTTTTCAATTTGATAATTTTTCCTTTTGCTTTATCTCTTAATGTCACATGAACCTATCTTTTTCTTTGAAGTTTGATAGTAGTCTTCTATCTCCGGTCATGTGTCTTGAATAACCACTATCCAAGAACCATTTGCTCTTTATCTTCCTTGGTACTTCAGCATCAATCGTTATGAAACATATGTTGGCAATTTCTTCTTGACTATTGTTTCCATCATCATCACTTTCATCCCATGTGGCTTGAAGTGCATTTTCTTGATTTTCCTCTTCTTGTTTGGGCACTCGGTTCTCTTGTGATCGGGTTTGTTACAATCATAGCAAATAATTTTTTAACTTCTTTCTTCATCATTTTCTTCTTTCTTTTGGAATCTTCGATTTTTCCAGAGACCTCTCAATTTTTTGACAATAATGACTAAATTATCGAGCTCTTCATCACTCATGTTGTCACTAGTAGTTCTTCAAATTTTCGATTTTAGAGAAATTTGACATTTAGAGGCTCCTTTGATTCTTCTTTGCTCTTTCTTGTCTTCTCCTTAAATTCGACATTGTTGAGTTCATAAGTCATTAGTGTTTCCTAGAGTTCTTCCAAAAGATATGTATGAATATCTTTGATATTTTCTATCAATATCCTTAATGAGCTCCATTTCTCTGATAGTGACCTAAGCATTTTGCTCACAAGCTCACCATTAGTAAATTTGCGATCAAAACCTTTTAGACTATTAACAACATCGGTGAAATGAGTAATCATACCAACAATAGGTTTATCTTGTTTCATAAATAAGTTTTCAAATTCCTTAACCAAGATATTGATTTTGGTTTCTTTAACTTTACTTGTAACAACATGATTAATTTCTAGTGCATGTCAAATATCATATGTTCTAATCTTCTAATAATTATAATGTGTGCCATCAAAAAAGGGATGTCGGTTGGCAAAATGTCCCTCGAGATTTTGAAAAATTAAGTTAGCCATTACTCAAAATTGTGAAATCTTTGAAAATGAGTACCAAGATCTGATATCAATTGAGGGCCCAAGAATGGTTGGTGGTGGCATTGGCTCGGCGCTCAAGCTTGTGTAGTTTCCTTTTTTTTTTTAAATAAATAAAATATAAACCCTCCTCCTTTATCAGAACTTGGGACCAGCTACATAAATTTCGAGTAGGCAAAGTTAAAACTTGTACATGAACAACTTATAAATAACATATTTTGGTTAATATGGTCAAATTAAATATCGCTTACCTGATGATATGCAATTTTGACATATTTATCTTTTGTCGAAAATGAACGTCCTACCAATTTTTCACGCACATTACTGCTTCCAAAATATTTGCTTTCAACCGAGTGCTGACCTCGGATAAAATCCTCTTACCTATACTAAAAGAAAATTTTGAAACTACAGTGCTAATCAGAGGTGTCAGTAAGTCTTTTGTAATTGTAGAAACTACTGGCCATCTTCGTTTGTAGTTTCACCAGAATTCATTAACTTCTTCTAAACGTTTTTAATTGTTTTGTTAACTGACATATTATGATTAAAGTAATCAATTAATTCAGCAAGCAATGTATTTGAACTTGCGTCCAATATTTGATTATATGCAGAAGACAAACTATTACTAGATAAACCTATTGCATTTGCATCATATCTATATGTGCTAATGCCTCCGAATAAAGTTAATATTTTAGCGTCATTTTCTTTAATATCAGTGGAATGAGTAGGTGCAAAGAGTACTCGATTAATATTTGTACCCATTCGTTTTGCATATAATTCATACATTTCACATAAAATTTGTTCTAAAGAATAAGTTTTCTAAAGAGGAACTAGAATCATTCTAGAAGAATTTTATCCTTATTTCAACTATTTAAGTTTCTTGCAATGGGCATAAATTAATTTTTTCGGAAAACAAAAACAAAAACATGTCAATATGACTCATACTAACAATTACATATTTAATCTCTGATAAATTATATATATATATTTTTATGCTAGTGTTAATAAAGTAGTTATCGATAAATTGTGTAGGATATTGTAGCCTGATTTCAGTGGTTATTTGTTTCATATTCGTTGTGTGTATCGTATCTATATTTTAAATTTAATTGTGTAAGATGGTTTGAAACATATTAAAGATGAAATGCAAAGAAAATTATATATATTGTTAACATTGTGAGGGAATTCAATAGTTTTAAAAGCAATAATTTTTTTATTGCATACACCAAGTGTGTTCGTGTAGTGTGAGTTGCAGCCATATAAGCTCTTTTATTAATCAATTCTCATATATCCGAAGTTAAAGATATAATACCATATTTTTGTAAATCCATAATCAATTGTTATTTTGTTTGAAGGAATTTTCCTATTATAACTGAAAGAAGAGTGTTTCGACTTACCCTAGTGTACTTCGATTGAGATGAAATGTTGATTGTCCGCTATTGCTAAAGGCAACTTAGCATCGACAACAAGTTTCAATATTCTCGATCGAGTATTATCCTACGAATACATCCATGTGATGAGGGACGAAGTCCTAGAATCGACACCTAGACAACCAAATTGCAGTTGTGTTTGATTGGCTTCAAGAAATCCATGTTTGACCAAACATACTTTGTAGTGAGGGTTGATGTGGGTGGTACCAATGCCTTTTTGTTGTACCAATCATTGTTGACAGTATTTACATATTGCTTTAGACTCTGCAATTCCATCGACCACATGACCTGTTGAAATCAATTTAAAGTAATCCCAACACTTTGCTTATTTTTTCCCTTTCGTTTCCCTCTTGCATCGGGAATGTCTAATTCAGGTTATTCCTCTTGTTCCGCTCCGAAAACATCAATGTAATCCAAATCAATTGGATTATTGCTTCCTTGAGCAGCCAAATTTGGAATATCTTCAAGAATGGGTACTTTATGGAAATTGACCTTCAGTCGTCATAGGTGATTCACCTCCGACACCGAACAAACCCTCAATAAGTGAGTGTGGATCCATTTGTGAATTGTGATGAAATTAAAATATATATCAGATATAGTAAATACTAAGACTTAACTAAGTAAAGAGTATAGAAAGAAAATTGATGTATGTGAGATTGAGAGTAATTGTAAATTTGTAGTGTGATAAGTGAATGAATTGATATTGAATAACTGAAATTGAAGATAAAATTGTAAAAGTGAATTTAGTATATTGTAGAATTGTGGAAGCGAGTGTGAGAGACAATTGTTGGAAACTTAGAGTGTATTATTGTTGTGTGAAAAAAGTGAAAATGGATAGGGGGTATTTATAAAGAAAAAATTAACCGGCCGTTCTGGCCACTTTTCAAAGTTCAATGACCACTTCGGTTACTGTTTATGAGAGCCATGAGCTTTAGTCATGGCCCAGACTCGTGAACTCGCATGAGAGGAGCCTACAAGCCATTTGTCTGTGGGCGAGCCAATTCAACTTGCCAAACAGGCCGACCTGCTTGGCTCGAGCTTGTTATTTGATGAGCTCAAGCCACCTACAAGTTACGTTTTTACGAGTTGAGCCGACAAGTCGCTCAACCTGTTAGACATCCTAAAGAATAGCTAACTAAGAGGGGTGAATTCGTTGTTAAAACTTTGTAGAAAATTAATTCTAGATTTAAACTAATATGATAGCGAACAAAACAATTAGACAATTTTGCACAAATACGAAAGCAATAAGGAAAAAGGAAAGAGAGTGTGCAAACAATGTACTGGTGGAGATTCAATCCCAAACAATGATCTACATCACCCGTTACCAAGTTTTCCGTCACTAGTAAGTCCTTTTACACTATATTGATCGACGTCAAATACAAACCAACATTTTACAACGCTTCCAACGATTTTCAATCAAGGATCACCGATCATTTTACATTATAGAGCTTTACGGGACCTCTATATGACCAACATATTCAAAGCGTAATTGAGTTTACAATTTGAAATTCTCTCTTAATGAATAATATAATCAAAATTTAAGTATCAAGAGAGAAATAAACTAACATTTTAAAAGAGAGCAATGAATATAGTTCAAGTGTTCGATGAGAAAAACTTTTGTAAGAAAATTGATTTTCGATAATTTGACCCGCTCAAAAAGCTTTTAAAAAATGAATAATTTGATTTTCAATTAAATGAAAAATAAAGTAGTTTGACTTAATAATATCTCACTTAAATGCTCTTGAAAACTTGTAGGTAAGTGTAAAGTGAGGTAATATTTATACCAGTCAAAATGTCAGATATTTTGTTGAATTGAACAAACTATCTGGACGTCCAAATCTGGACCAGACAGATTTCAGACGGTCAAAAAGTTATCATTGGAGCCAACTAGACGTCCGCTAGGACAGAAAAACTCCGATTTTTTCCTATTTGATAGTTTTGAAAATGTAGGCTTTTGAATAACTTTTTCACTTAATTTTTTAGGATGACTTTGTGCAATGCTTGACCATCCAGTTTTCCTTTTGAAATTAATGTTTTTTTACGATCATTTAAAAACGTGATTTTCTCGTGCTTAAAAATTCTTTTTGAGCTATTTGTGATTCAATGCTGAAAATTAAAGTGTTTTACCTTCACATATAAATTTAGAGCATCTACATCTAATGTTTTCGATGTTTGATGGTTGCTATTCTTCAAAGTGATTTGCTGTGAGTACTTGATTTTCGTCTCCATCTCTTTTGTTCATCAATTTGTCTCCATATTGATCGTTTGATCATTAATTGCAATTCTCTTGGTAGCGATCTTTGAGTCTTCAATTTTTGTCTTGCAATAAAGATTATAGATACTCCTATTCAATTTGTTAAGAAAAACACAATTTGTTTGTTATAATCAAAACAAGAAGCCAACTATATGTCAACATGATCTATATTCAAATCTGACCAATGGTGTCAATTAGTTCGTTTAACACATGGAATAATGCAATTTATCATCATCAATTATTTATCTTAAGTGATAGTAATGTAACTTGGTGCTAATCACTACTAGTGATAAATAAGCCCCCGTTTGGCCCCCTTTAAAACTCTTCAATTTAATTTAATTTTTTCTTTCTCCTATTTTCAACCACACAATCTTCAATAAAATAATATTACACTCAAATCGAAAACTTTTCAACCACATAATCTTTAAAAAAATACTATTCTCCCCATTATAGATTCAAATAATGGGGGTCAAACGGGGGCTAAGTTTAACATTACCCTAAGACATGCATTAATATGAGCCTAAAAGCATCTCTATTTGAAATGTGACTTGGAAAAATTGAGTGCTAAATCACCATAAAATGCTTTCAAGACAAGAAAAAAAGTGAAGGATATGACACCCTCCATTTAGTTTATTATAATTTATAATCTCCACTCTCTCTATGTCCTCTCTTCCTCTCAACCAAATAAGTCAACTAATGTTGTACACTTGGTCCACAATTTTTCCAATTTACATCCCACTGGCGAATCAGAGATGCTATTCTTTCTTTCCTCCATTTTGCTCGTCACGTGACAATTTACATTATACACTGAAGATGCCATAATTTAGTCCATATTTTGTGCCAAATGTGAGGTCTTATACAGCTTAGGTCTCTAAACAAGCCATCCCGTACCATGGCGTGCCACGAGCACAAGAACTTATGGGTCCAATCAGTTAATCTATTTTGAAAGGGTACCATTTTTTAACTTAGTAACTTGCACAAGTCGGACTATAGAGTGAATCCATATCCCAATCCAACGAGAAGAAAAAAAGTATCCAAACTGTTTTTGACTGTTCATATGGTGTCACTATTTTGCCCTTACTTTCCATTCTTAATTCTCTTCCCCTATCTCTAAGCTGCCTCCTTTGTCTTTGATTTTATTCGTGTATATGTTTTTGTTCATCTTCTTTTTGAGTAATCAGTATCTCATATCGTGAAGCCTTTCGCTCAATGTCCCATTCAAGGGTTTGTTCTCTCACCCTTTATTTTGCTTATTTTACCTCAAGAACCATGAAATTGGTCATTGGACTCTATCACCTTTGCGTTTTATTTCTGAATAATATGATCATGTCTCAGTTCAAGCGAAGTATTTGATTTGTAAAAGTGATTATGACTCCTTTGATATTTGGAATAAGGTTACTTCTTTAACTTTCTTCACGCCATTGGAAGCTACTAATTTTCTTAAGACCTTTTCCGAACTTCTTTTCAAGTGTATATTATTTAAATATTATCATCAACAAGGATGAAAACAGTTGACCACACTTTTTGTAGAGGTGACGTGGTTGATAGATTCCAGCTCTTCCAGTGCCCGTGCAAGCTTTCATCCTGTACACTTGGACAAACCGTTAGAGCAAACGGCCAAACTCATGTGGTGGTGGAGGCACCGCACGCACTCAAACAATCAAGTCAATACGATGAATTGTATGGTTGATTATAAGACAGGCTTAGGGCATAGATTTTTCTCAAGGACAAAAAGGCTTAGAACTGAGGGTGCAACATAAAGTAACAAAGAGCGAAGTTTGTGTGTATATACTAGCATTACCTTTGAATAGAGCTAATTAAGAGTTTTTATAGTAGAAGATGATGGATGTGAACCATTCGATGAAGGTGTATGTGGCTTCATCTCTGCAGCTGGAATCCTGTGTCATTGGTTTCAATATATCATCCCTAGGCAATGCTACATTGAGTGTAATGACAGTTGTGCAGCTTTAAGCTTGCTATGTAAGACTAAACTTGACTTGTTGGTTGAGTGAAGCAGTCTTTCAAGTGAGCTGTCAAATCACCCCACTTGCTACATGATCTTACACAAAGATCTTCTTTTGGGAAACATCTGCCAATTCGCTTCGGCAACAAAGAGTTGATTGCAGCGAGTGGGCTCGGCCTACCCATATTGGTTCGGATGCTAATAGGTTCGACTGAGATTGCCACATCACTGACATGATAACGTGATCATGTACTCTTTTCCCACGTGTGGCTTTGACCAAAGCTTATTTAGACAAGGTGTAACAAAAATAATGAATTAGGTGATGGCAAAGTTGAGGCCTAGAGATATGAGGACCATAAGACAAACTTTATATTGGACCTTTGATAAATAGTTTAAAACCCTTGAATGGAAAAATACTAAGGGTGTGTTTGATTGTCAATATTTTTTATGAAAGAAGTCATTTTTCATCAAAACTCTTACTTTTGTGCTGTTTGATTGATATTTTTTTCATTGAAAAAATGCTTTCTTACTTTTAATCATATGACCATATTTTTCTTGAAAACAAAGAAAAATATTTTCTTTAAGGAGACTATATTTTTGTTTTTCAAGTAATTTTCTCTCTGTCTCTCTCATCTATCTTCTTTCTCTCTCATCTACTCACAAATAAAAAAGGACAAGTATAACATTTTATAAGTTGAAGATTAAAGCAATCAAACATATTTAATTGACAATTTTCATACAAAAAGTACTAGGCAATTTAATTGCCTAATTTTATTTTTTTCCCATATAAATTACATGCTTCAATCAAACAAATGTAATTGACCACCCATGTATTCTATCACATGTATTAGGATTGGCAATGACATTTTTGGCGAATTTGTGGGTAAAAAAGAAGAAAATATTTTGAATATATGTGTAATATTATTTTATTGAAAAAATGTATGATTTAAATGAAATACATATATATATATATATAAAATTAAAATGTAACCCAAACATGCACGCCCTTTAGGAATAAGAAACTAAGAGCATTTTAAAAAGATTCTATAAATATAAGATATTTTTTATTTTAAAGAGTTGTTATTTAAAAATAAATTTCAAGAAAATCTATATTCTAATTTGTAAAAAATAGATTTTCTATTCTTATTTTATAATGATTGCATCTAATAAACTATAGATTTCAATACTCTATTTTTTAAAATTATTTGAATTAATTGATATAAAAAGTTATCTACAATGTTTTAAAAGGTAGGCATTGAGGAGAGACTTTAATTACTTACAATTTAGCTATATGTTTAATATACCCTTATTTAATTTTAGTTTTGTTAATAATTAATTAATATTCATCATGAAATTAGAAAAAATCCATTTCATTTTCATTTGTCAATAACTTCTTAAATTAATCTTCTAATATTATATTAATTTTTATTAATGTCTTTTATTATAAAAATATAACTTAAATTTCTTCCGTCAGTTGAATTAATCAATTAACAAATAACATACATAATCCCTTATTTAAATGGTAGTTTTATTTATTTGTTTCACACATATCTTAACAACTAAATAATATATTTAATGTAATAAAATTAATGCAAATAGAATGTGACTATATAATTTGATAAAATTTTATTTCATATTGTATTTACCCTTATTTAAAATTTCTTTAAATTGATAGTTACATATGAATTTACATAGTCCTAAGTTTAGATAAAAATGAAATGTCAAATGATTGAGTAATTATATTCCCATTAAAATTTTTATTAACTACATGATATTATAATTATAATAAATATTTATAATCTTTGCTCATTTTCGCACTTAAGTCCTCAATATTTTTAGCTATATTTCTTATCATTATATGAAAGCAAAATAAATTATTATAACATTCTAATATATGTCGAAATTCTAAACCATTCACACATAAAATTAATAGATTAAAAATTCCAATATACGAAGAGAACGTATGACGAGGAAAGATGGAGAGAGTCTTTGACGAAATTTTTGATTATGCTAAAATGATAATGTAGTTTTTTTTTTCTCTATTTTTATTTTTTAATTCTTCATGTAATGTCCACCTGAATGATGAACGTAAACTACCTATAAGTTGATAAGTGCTGTGATTTTTTATTTTTATTTTTGGGTGATTAGTTAAGCTCTGTTTGCATTTCTATTTAATTCTAACTGTACGAAGTTTCTATATGCCGGATTTCTTTCTACAACTATGACTTATTTTTGACTTGACGATTTATATTTTTAAGACTTCTAATTTTATGGTTTTTATTTAGTTATTTTATTATCTAATAAACAATGACTTAATAATTACTTTAAGGAGAGATAAGGGAACATTAGCATATGTGTAATTATATTGAATTTTGGCAATTTGCATTTTGTTGAAACGTGAATCCATTGCCACTTCATATTGGTCATCGACTGATTTTTATATTAAATAAAATCATTTGAGATTTTTTTTCATATTTATCTAATTTTCAGTATTAAACAAATTCTGAAGTGGTCATTATAATTAGCATGTCACTACATCGTATTGGTATTTATGCACAATCACATTATTGATAAATTTTTTTATGATATCATATTTGTATGATATGTCCTACATTTGCTATATAATTTTTTTTCAACATTGATAAATAGATTACTAAACTAACATATCAATGACTTTTTATTTTGTATGCTAGAAACCAATGTTATAAAAATTGACCCGGACATCGACTCAGAAAAGGAAAATGGTCAAGAGTCAAACGGTCGAACCGGGATCGACCCGGGGTCCAACCGGATATCAAAATTAAATAAATAAATACCCCAACAAACTGTAAAATGTTATAACAACAACAATTTTTAAATTTTAGTATTATTAATTCAAAATAAATATAAATCAATATTTGTCAATTAAATCTATTATCATATAATTTATTTCAAAACATTAAAAACTAACAATTATTGGGTTTAAAATAATTTGCTTGTTTCAAATTGAAATTATTTGTACTGTGGGGGCCAAATTTTGTTTAGTAGAATGAAGGAAGTGAACAATTGTTAAATATATAAATTGCAAAAGATTCTACAACTTATCCCAGATCGAAAGTTGAGGAAAACATTATATGACTATTCTTTTTTAAAAAACAACACTTGGATTTGAAGGAAGGTAAATTTGGACTTGCCAATGCTTGAGCCCATTTATTAAAGTTTTTTTTGTTTGAAAAAATCAGTAAATACTGTGATCGCTTTTTTGATTTCCAGTTAAAATGGTTGATTTAACGGGTCATTTTTTTTCATTTTCGATTAATATATTCGTACCGGACTGAATTTGAGAATGATTCCCGATTTTTCTAATTGAACCGGTTAGTTTGGTCCGATTTTCAAAACATTGCTAGAAACATCATAGATGAGTATATCATCGTCGAAACTACTATTAGAAAAGAGGTCCGATTCATCAATAGATCAACAAAATGAGTCAGGTCGTCAATTTAATTTGAACACTATTAACTTTTTTCTTTTCGTTAATTGTTAATGTATGGTTTTTTTTTTTTTTTGTCATGTCTTAAATTTAATTTCGTATTTGTAGGATTGATGTCATCAAACAAAATTTATAACTATATCTTGGGAAAATTACAGCAGCAGTTTCTAACCTTTTTGTTTTTATAGACTTTACCTTAACTTTCATTTTGTGTCATTGAAGGTCCTTAACTTTTTATAAATATGCACCTAAGGTCCATCTAGATAGAAACTGTCCAAAATACCGTCAGTTCACTAGAAAATTCCTTGAACTATCTGCTACCACGACGATTTATTGGGTGTCGATACCTTTTTTGACGGTATTTTTTGACAGTATTTTGAATGATTTTATTGGATATTGATTCCTTAATTTTCCCGGTCAACTGACGGTGTTTTGGATGGTTTCCGTCCAAATGAACCTCAAGTACATATTTATGAAAGGTTAGGGACCTTCACTAACACAAAGTGAATGTTAGAGTAAAGTCTACAAAAAAATAAAAAGATTAGGAACCTCTACTGCAATTTTCCCTTTATCTTTTAAGCAATTGAATGCATTTGAAGAAGAGCGGATTATAATAGTATCTATACTTCAAAAGGGTTCCATTGATATCTACAGAAATAAGAACGACCATATTGTTAAAACTAATTTTTTGTGATGGAAATGTATTATATTATGTCAGAATTAGTCAATACTTATCTTATAGAAATTTCACTCTTAGACAAATAGAAATTTTTTTTTGTTTTTTTTTACAGTGTTTTTAGGAAAATAATTTCCAAGCTAAGTTGTTAAAGGACACAATCTAAAAGATCTTTCCCATACTTGAGAAAAGAAAAATATACCGACTCCAAAATGAAAATAAATAAGAGCAATCAAACCCTATTCAACATTTTCACATTATATACATTATTTCAAAAAAACTTTTAGTCATATATTTTTTTTAGGGTCTGTTTAATTGCAAAAATAGAATTTGAATGGAAAGAAAACGAATTTCAGGGAATTGAATTGCCTAAAAATTATTTTATTGGAAATTTTCAATTATTGTGTTCGATTGGTATGATTTTTCACGTGAAAAATGTTGAAATAAAAGTATTTTTTAGTGTTTGTTTAGTTTTGTTTTACATTAGAATTGTCAATTAAAGGAATAGAATTTACTGGTATTAGAGATAGAATTTATTTCCATTGCTGAAAAAAAAGTCAAAAAAATCATCTATCTTTTGGTGTTCATTTGACTGTATTTTACATGAAAATTTTGAATTAAAGATTTTTTTTTTTTTTTTACAGTTAGGGATAAAATTTGTTTCTATTGCCAAAAAAAAAATTATAATTAAAATTTAAAAAAAAAATCGACAACCTACCTAGAAAACCAATTCTCACCATCCTTGAAAACCAAGAAAATCAATTCCATAGAAAAATATGCTATCAAATAGTCAAAAAGTGGAAGTTGGAATTTGAATTCTATTTTTCATGGAAAATAATGGCCAGTCAAACATGGCCTTAGTGTTAAAAAGATAATGAAAAATTAATAAATATTTTTTGAAAAAATAAATAAAGAGTTAAAATAAAAAAAAATATTGTTGAAACTGTTTCTTTATTTGTCAATCGATCGGATCATGAGAAAGATTGTAAAAACACGTAACGTGCGGGTGGTAATAGAGAATAACGACAAGGAAATAAATGAATAAATTCAGGACAGTATTTAATACGCGCTAATTTCGCGCGTACGTTTCCTTCGTGTTTACCGCAATACTACAATATTTTAACAGGACCAGTTGCTAATTCCCATTTGTTGATGAAATGAAACTGTGATTCGGACCAACAAAACCAGGAAAAAAGCCACAAAATTTTTAGCTAAATACAACGAGAACCAGCTAATCTTGATTCCAATTAATTAAATAATATTGTTGGTCAATCATTCCTTCGCGGAAAATCTGCTAAAGTCCCTGTTTCGATCAAACTTTCCTCAATTTTATAATCTGTAAGTTCATTTTTTTTTCTTCCTTCTTTTTAAACTAGCCGAAAGTTGCTTTCATATTGGATTTATTCTTGTTTATTTATATTATTTTGATATCTGAATTACTAGAGTTTTTTATTTTTTATTTTTCCCTTTTTGTGTTCGGTTTTCTTGAATAATAAATAGTATGAAAATGAAAGATATGCTACATGTT
>NC_036257.1:16748542-16752850 GCF_002742605.1 Olea europaea var. sylvestris | reverse complement strand
ATAACATTATTTTATTAAAAAATATGTCAAGAGAAAAAACGTATTAACATAGAGCCCAGACAGGATGTTCAGCTATTGACTCTTCATTGCCATATTGCTATTTGTCCGTATTTTCCCAACTAACATTTTCGACGGGTTTTGGCCTTTCAAAATCTGGGACGACAAGCGAATTCTTGATCTTGTACAGTTCAATGAACTTTAACGACTCTATCCATTGCATCACAATCTTGCCAATGACCACAATTATCCATTTGACACGTCATAAAAACATGACCATCAATACAGCTCACAGCCCCAAACATTTCATGTTCTATAAGCACAATTAGATAATCCATCCACTCATTTCATGTGCTATATGATATAGGGACAGAATTTAAAATGATAAATGCACTTTACAGTTACAGTCAAAGTTGCAACAAAAAGGTAAAATAACAACTATAATTTCCTGTACACAATAAAACTGCCAGCCACTTCATGAGGACACAGATTTCCTTCCCCAAGGCATTTGCAAGGAAAAATGGGACTATATTGTGATTTGTTCAAGCAAGATAGTTGTATATCTGAGGGTTATGTTTGTCACGTTCCATATACTCCCGGTCGATGAGGCTCTCAATCCTTTTCTTCAAGTCAGTCGGTTTTATAGGAAACTTGAGCTGTTTCACAAAAGTAAGATGATATTCATTTCTAATTTGCATAAAGCACAAAACAATTAGTAACGGCACAAGAAATTGATTTCATATCCATACCTGCTGAAAGAGTTCAGTTATTAAGAGTGTATGACTAAGAACTTTTCTAGTTTTCATTATCCGAACAATAGCAGCATCAACCTGCTCCAACAGTTGCACCGTAAACAAAATTAGTGTTGACTGCAAAAACAAATAAAGGAATTCCGAAAGTTTTGTTATAGAATTTTCAAGAATGTTATAGGATGTCTCAAATAAACCTGGTATTGACGGTCTTGGAACACCCTTTCCGTGGTGCTCGTGTTCTCCTCGACTGTTTCCTTCATCTGAATGGCATTTACCTGCTCATATCAAGTAAACTTAGCTCCAACATTACATGGTGAGATTCATTTAAATGAAAGTAATAATAATATAAAACCAGGTTACCTTTATACGATACAGAGGCGCAGTGAATTGATCATTGAACTCAAAGGAGTCATTATCCTCCACGTCTCTCCCCTTGGGAATCTGCAAGGACAATCATTTCTTGCAAGTGAGAATTATTTGCAATCATTCAAAGGGCTTGATAAAATTTGGTGCGACAATGACCACTCACTTTCTGAAGAACACGAAATTTTCCACATGCAAGGGATTGCAAAGTCCTCCTCAGCTCTTTATCTTCAATGCCAGTGGATTCTTTAATATCTTGGAAGCTGAGCTTTTGTGCATCATTAAACAGCATCAACACGACAGCCTGGGCAAATTAACAGACAGATGCTTTAAGATGCAGAAACATTTAGATTCGTTACCACGACATATTAAACATAAAAGCAGAGATTTATAAACAGACAAAGCAACCATGACTGAAATATAACCAACCTGAAATAGAGAAACTGCCAGCTCCTTTTTACCTTTAGGAAATTCAGATTTCAGCACACATTGACCCAATGAGTTTTGCCACATTAACCGCCTCCCACTGTACTTGCTTAGATAGAACTCTTTAAAAATATCCTGCAAGGTAATTGCAGTAACAACATGGATTATCTTATGAAATTGTATGCATGACATAAACTTGGTTGTGAAAATGCTCAAGCTTGTGACAAACCTGATACATGTTTAGTTCATGGGGTAGCCGAACATCCATGGGAGGATATGTTGGCCAATACCTGCAGCCAATTAAATATATGACATTTATTCCTCAGAAAACTCGTACAAGCTAAAATTATGTAAGCTTGAGAGCAATTTAAAAAGTAATGAAGGGTTTCCACCAACCCTGTTGTTAAGACGTGGACACTCATCTCGATTCCTGATGGGAGTTTCGTCCTTGCTTGGGACGATTGCTTGAACGATTCATTAATCTCTTTTGACAATTCAATATCCTGGAGAAAAGAAACAAGATATATGGAATTTCTTTCAGATATATCGATTTAAACCTATGTATGATGGAAAAGTCACGAGAGTAAAATGTAGTAGGCAAATTGTGAAGAATTTAGTATCATTATCTTCATGTTTGGGCTCCATTTTTACAAAAATATATTTTTTCGAAACTCATTTTCAGCGACACATTCTCCCATAAAATAAAGTTAAACGTAAATCCAAAACTTTTCCTTATTTTTCAACTACGTATTTTCCAAAAAAATTAAATATTTCAGAACACATTTTCGCCCAAAATCTCATTTTAATGGAGCCCAAACAGGGGCTATATATGATCACTGTGTTAGTGATTGTAGGTATTATTGAGGTTTGATAATTAACATTGACAAGAAAGAGGACTTGAAAATGATGCATGTATAGAATTAGAGCGGTTGGATGAAATAGAAAAGTGAGACATGGAAGATCCCCATTAACATAAAAAGGTTTTTTAGCCAAACAGTTATTAGTACAGTGTTTAACAATTAAAGGACAATATTCATTAGATAAACAGCAGCAGAAACAAGAATGTTAAGATAGATGTGTGGCCATACTAGAATGGATAAGATAAGAAACGAGGATATAAGTCAACAATGGGGAGAGCATCAATTTATCATATATTGTGAGGGATGACTTGAGCAGTTGGGATATGTCATGTAGATCCAAAAAATCGCACATTCACAAGAGTGTAGCCTTCTTAGTAGAGCAAGTTAGAAAAGGAAGAGGTAGGATTAAAAAAACATAGCTTATTGTGGTTAAGAAGAATACGTTGCATTAGATCTTCAAGTAAAAGTAAGTATACACCCAACGAAACAGCAAAAAACAATTCCTGTAGTTGACTCCTAGTTCGGGAATAAGGCTCAATTTGTTACTGTGATCACAATTCAATATCCTGGAGTAAAGTTCTCAAGATCATTTAATTAATAATGTCAAACTCTAGCGAAATGATAATATTGAGTCTTGGATGGATTTATTGATGGCTTTGACAGGATCACAGGATTTAATTTTGTCTCTCTTTGTTAACTGCTTGTATATGGCTTCTCATCAGATGAAAATGACAGTAGAGTTTGAATTTATTCAGCAAGACAAATCAAAAGTTGTAAACTAAGGTCCACTAGTAATCTCCTAACGTATTTTACAACTTCAGAAAAAAGAAACCAATATAAATCCTTTGATCAAGAGACATCCTATAATTTATAGTTAAATGATGTGCTGTAAGAGATGATATTCAGTTCAACGAGAGTGTAACAAACTCTGCAACTAGAGGGAACAAGATACATCAGACACTTAAAACCATTTGAAATAAGAGTGAATTTGGTGTAGTACAGTATTACATTATAAGAAATGACAAGTACACCACACAGTCATTTTTAACAATGTTACACACCTTGAACATTCCTTCAAGTTTATTGGTAAATTGGCTGCCGCACTCAGTTTTCAACTGTAATAAAGATGTAAGTGAGCACGAGCATAGAGGCTAAAAGTTTTGGTGGAATTTGGGGAATAATAGAATTTATACCTTGGTAATCATGGACTTCTCTGCATCAATACTGGCACTCTTACCCAACAAGAGCCTTTTTGCCAGATCTTTCTTATAGAATGCTTCAAATACATCCTTACCCTAAATGAGTAAACGAACAGACTTGAATTTTAGATATATTTGATGGCCAATTAGGCTGCAAAATTAAAATATGATCAACAAGTTCCAGTATCAATGCTGTCAGTTATAGACATTGCCTTCTTATTCTTTCCTTTTTCTGTCTTTTTCTATTTTTCAATTAAAAAAATATAAGTTGAGGTTAAATAATAGTACACCCATGTTACCTGTATAAATCTGAACAAAACCAAGACTTTATCCAGTGTGCCCTCCAATTCCTCCTCTGATGTACCCTTGTTTCCAGCACGAAGCTTCTCATCCACAAACTTGGCAATTAGCTCAGCAGGTCGATTCTGGAACATAACGCCACTTTAGGCCATCAAATATGATCAATTAAAATATAAATAAAGATCACGTCCAATTGACATGCTGATGGTGGACAAGGATGTAACTAAGGTACACTCTGGGATTGAGAAACAACAAGAATCACGGAATCCATAGCTACATCATTCAATTAAAACTAAAAATTACCTAACTAATAATTTATCCCCCCATCTGCAAAACAACCTAAAATGTCAAGCTAGATGTCCTTTTACAGATGCAGAGTCCATAGCAATAGTTACTCGCCTACTTATATAT